>NW_023405042.1:0-115466 GCF_013141755.1 Anopheles stephensi | reverse complement strand
CGTGGGAGGTTAATTGAATCGGTTGAAATCGGATCGGGGACAGAGGGTTTTAGAAGGAAACGCCGACAAGAAGGATAACATAAACCACCGTCAGTCGAGACGGGAGACAAATTTTGAAAAAGGAAAGCTTAGCTGTGGGGAGTTTAGTTTACGATCCCTAATTGAATGCCCGAAACGGAGTCAAAGAGAGTAGCGATAGGGAGAAAGAAAGGAATTTTGATACTTTTTCCCGGTATATTACATAAAGTATCTTTTTAAACTATAAATTACTGACATCTTTAACAGCATCTGTCGCTGTAGTGGGCTTCGCTTCCAGTAGTTTTAAAGGTTCTCATTAAACCACTGACTAAGGGAGCAATGTGAGAAGAGCTTGAAGGCCGAGTAGCATCTAATGGGTTGTTTCGATGCACTTTTTTTTCAAAGTCTCACCACAAATACGCGCCATGACGTGCACACAAGGTCACCGGGTGTCAGTGTGTCGGTGGTCAAATTTATGGTTGCCCTTAAACCGGCCCACTCCAGCAGCGTTCGCGATCTAGCCGTGTCTCTAATTTGCTTCCTCCTGCGAGAAGACTGCCTCCGTCACACAAACGCTCCGAGACTCTCGACTGCGTGAAGATGTTTTGATGGATGTTGTGTTGTTGTTTTTTTGTGCGTTGTTGCTGCTTTTATGCTCTTTTTCCCCCCGCATCCGAGTGTGGGTAAGAAAGTCGTGTTTATGTAGCTGTTGTTTTTATGTTTTCGTTCCGTTTTTATCGTCCTTCGCGACACACAGTGTTGAATCGTCTCTTGATGATGATGGGTTTTTGTGGTGTTTTGGACACGCGGGACCGTGACACGCGCGACGCTCCAGTAGCATCAGCAGCAGCAACCGTCGAGATGGCTCGGTGACCGCCGCTGGAAGTTCAAAGATCATTCCCCACCCGAAATAGTGTGGCGACATAATGTTCGCCCGACTGAACCGGCTGCTGTCGGCCAAGAACCAATCTGTCAAATAAATCTTCCCGCCGGATGGCAGAACTCTGCTTCTGACAGCGGGTTGATTCTTCTGTCACACGCTAGTCAACCACAGGATTTGCAGTGCGCGTAGTAAAAACCGGCATACCAAAGCGAACCGCCAGGGTGACGATCGGTAAATCAAGCAGCAGCCCCATCAGCAGCAGCAGATCGACTCCCCCGACGTAAGGGCCACGGTATCGATCGCCGTCCACTGATTGTGTTCTGCCGCGTCCACGCTGTCGGGTTGACATTTGTTTACGGTCGGTACGCAACTGTGTCAATGGCAAACGTTGGTTGCTCCGTGCTAGCTTAATTTGAGCACATCATAACCATATTGGAAGCGCGATCGACCCGGCGGTGGCGTATTTGGTGGAAGCGGATGCGGCCTGCGGATTGTAATAAATTCTAGCTCGGAGTAGCGTTTTATGTTTCACCGAGAACACCCGGATCCGTCCCGGACATGGTTGCGAAGTTGGGAGACCCTTCGAGATGTGGGATAAGAGCATTCAAGCAGATGTTGATGATTTGTCTCGTTTTTATTTTTGATCTTGGAGCTTCTTCAGCGAGGCTTCGAGCTCTTCCCGTTCTCAACTGCTCCCGGTACCCCTTGCCACTTTCTAAGCAATCAAATAAATGAGGAGCGATTAGCATACGATTTGCATACATCAGTGGCTCAATGGTTTCGATAACACGGATCTCCACCAAAAGACCAACCAGGATGTAGCAGAAGGAATCTGCTCAGAAAAGCTAGGAATTCCCCACCGAACCAAGAACCCACATACGTCTACGTCTACGGTCTACCTCACCGCACCAGCTGAGCTCGTCGGAGCTGAGGCAGTTTGACAGTTTCCATGGAGACCGATCGCAGCTCCGAGAGCAAATATTGATCTTTCCCTTTTGCCGTGCGCGGCTATTTGGCGTTCCGCTTTGTTTGATGAATTGGCCGTTTGTACAACGATTTGTCTCGCCAAACATTGACACTGGCTACCGTTTCGTTGGCACGTCAATCGACGGGGGTGCGAGTGTGTGCGTGTGTGTGTCCCTGCGCAGGCACTCGAAATGGGTCAATATTTTGCTATTACACAAAATCGATGACCCATGATCGAAAGCGGGTCGGAGCGAAGATCCACCGATCCTGCTGGGATGACACCGATCGATACCGGTTGCTATCGGCGTGGATGTCCCACAACCAGGAAAACCAGGTGCCAAGTTTCGTGGTGGTTGGCGGACGATCATTTATTTGCTGATCGTGATCACGAGCCCGGTTTTGCTGAGCTTTTTTTTGTTTTGTGTTTTTTTGGAGGAGGTTTTGCATCACGAACGCTCCACAACTATGCTGACTCAATCGGCGGCTGTGGGGATTATGTAAAAAATGGCCAAAACTGCGTAGCAAAAAAACGCTTCATCCACACACACACATGCAGCATGATTTCTGCTGTCCTGTGACCGAAAACCGTGACCGAAAGGGAAAACGCAAAAGAATCCAGCCGAAACGAGTCGCGGGTCGCGCGTTGTCGATTATGCGCACGCTCAGACTGACCTACCTAGCCCGGGCTACCTACATCCGGGATTGGTCCGGTTTGTATCTCTGGGCTGTGGGCTTCTTTGGCGCGTGGTTTTCTTCGGTTTCGTTGCTAGCAGCATTGTTTTGAGGGATTTTCGCTGTCTCTCCTGCACTAGTCTAGCGAGACATGGCGACAGTCCGACCTGGCAGCGGGATCAGGATCACGCTACGACGACGGCGGTTGGAAAGGGTCAGCCCGAAAACTGCAAAACGGTTGTCAGGCTTGCGGGACATGGAGGTGGGAGCAACGTGGAGAAGGATTACGAAATGTTCGCTGATAAGAGTGTGTGTGTGGGGCGAAAGCGGGGCCCTCACGGCACTTGTCCTAAGGAAGTTTGCCTGGCCGTACGAAGTTTGCCACATTTTGCGGACGAATCCTCCATCGCCGTGTAGCCTTTTATGACAGCTGACATCTGACAGCACGAGCGAGGCTGGTTGGATTAAGTAAAAATTGCCGCTGTTGGTCGCTTAGTGTGAGCCGATGTTTCTTGGGGCTACTGTAGACGGCGTACCGTGCAAAGGCCATTTGCACGAACCGTAAGCGCAAGAGACTTGGAGCCGAATGTGTGTAAGTCAGGTAGCAATTAATTATGCACATTCGCATTGCTGCTGGGCTTGCTGGCTAAACTGATGAGCAGAACATCCGTTGGTTTATGGGCACGAGCGAGAGATCCTCGTCACCATTAGCAGACCATCTCCAATTTTGGCCACGAACATGCTGCCTAGAGATGTGCTTAAGAAGTGAAGACGGCAGACCGGGCCGTCGTGTGAGGATGATCAACAGCTGTGTGCTGTTGCTTAAGAACGAACAGCTTAAGCAGGCTAGAGACACGTCGTTAATCCAGCCATAAACTGATCGCCAAGCCCCATCCATCTTCCATCTGTTGGATCATCAGCCACGTAACGCATTCTAAGCAGTGCGTCCTCCACAAACCCCTCGAAAGCTCCGAAGATGATTAATTGGACAAAAGCATTTGCGAAATTGATCGATGGGCACGGTGAAGGACTTGACTTGACCGCCGAGGTTTCGGGCCAGATGGTCGCGGTCCGTCTTGCAGGGTATATTTATGAATCAATTTACTCAAGGGCGCTGACAGTTTCATAGCGGGTCATCCAGCACTTTGTGTTCTTGAGCCCATCATGTTTTAGATCAATCATGCCACCTACTCACGAGACGGTTTAACTCATGCCCCATTTCTGCTTGTTTGCATCTTTTCAGACTGGCGAATGTTACGCACCGGAAGTTTGCTGCAAACAGCAATCCCTGCTGTCCCAATCGACCGTCCTGACGAACGAAGGTTACGTCGTTAAGGTACCGGAAAATCAGTACCTCCCACCGGAGGGTCAAAACACCGTCACAAACATTCAAACCGCACCACCCCCACCACCACCCACTACACCTCGCCCACCACCCACCACTACACGCTATGTACCACCGCCGACCACTACACGCTATGTACCACCACCGACCACCACGCGGTACGTGCCACCACCAACCACCACCCGGTACGTGCCACCGCCAACGACAACGCGCTACTTCCCACCACCGACCACCACGCGCCCACCATTCCGCGCCGAAGAGTACATTCCACCCAGGGAGGAAGTGCCTGCCCCGTCCAATGACGACCCTAACAAGATCAGACCTCCACAGGACGAGATCCCGAACCCGGCCAACGATACTCCGGTCGTCATCCGACCGACCACGCCCCGTCCATTCCAGCCACCACGTCCGCAGGGTCCGGAAGCTCCACCACCACTGCCGCCGGTAGGATGCTCGGCCGCCATGAACTGTACCGAGGAGGAGTACTGTTCCTCGACCGGTGTCATCTCAAAGACTCCCGTGGTGTTGACCGAGGAGCAGAAGTTGTTCCGCGTCCCGGTGACGGCTTGTCGAAACTTGGAGCGAGGATTCACGGGGGTTTGTTGTCGCGATCCGGACTACGTTGATCCGTGGCCAGTCGGTCAGCTCGGACAGTACAACCCGGAAATTCTAGGCTTCGACGATGGTTCGTACAAACCGAACGGAAACGGTAATGGTAACGGTAATGGCAACGGAAACGGTAACGGACGCCGTCCAGGCGAACCGATCCAGGCGTCACCGTCCCAGGTAACGTCCACACAATCGTTTGCACCGAACCAGTTCGTCAGCCAGACGGCCTCAGTGACACAGAGCAAATCGCAGTACGATCGGGGCGTAACAGCGTCCGCTTCCTTCCAGTCTACCGTCGGCCAGCGCGTTAATGCCGTACCGTCCGGGCTGCAGTTTACCAACAGTGGCAACACCCGGTTCCGCCCGTTCCAGAACCAACGATCGGAGAGCACTTTCGCTAAGCCGCAACAGTGTGCCCCGCGAAACTATGTAAGTACTGTAGCTTGAGCTTCGCCGCAAGAAGCTCCCATGAATAATGACTACTAGAGAGAGAATCAATTTCCAACGTCACGCTTAAACTAGTGAGGACCTGCTCGGGCAAACCGTTTACACATCAGGGTGACGGCTCAGGTCAATGGATTTATGGGTGCCATAAAGGAATCTGCGCTTTAAGCGATCACCCATCTGACCGATCGCGGTAATAATATGCTAATGCCCATCGTAGCAAATGGAATACGACGATCCGGTCGTATATCATCCGAGTCTGGGTAGGGAACATATTGAAGATGATCGTAAAGATGATCCTAAATGCCATTCCAATATTACCTGATGAATGGGTGTTTTTTGGAGGCTAATCGTTGAGGCAGGGTTAATTGTCAATAAGTTTACCATCTTGATGTCTTGATTTGAACTGTGTCGTTTTGCAGAACACTCAGCCACGAGGTGCAGGACCTTTGGGTACCGGATTCGGCGAGTTCCCGTGGCAGGCGATGGTGCTGCTGGAGACCAACAAGACTCTGCTGTGCGGTGGAGCCATCATTTCGGATAACACCGTCGTAACTGCGGCCAACTGTGTCTATGGGTAAGATGCTGTTTCTGACCGCCAGGAGAGATCCTCAAGATATTAACCATATCGATGGGCTATTTGCAGACTGAACCCACGTACGATTCAAATCAAGGGAGGCGAATGGCGCCTGGGAGTTGACGCAGAACCAAAGACATTCCAGATCGTGCGCGTGAAGGACATCGTGTACCATCCGGCTTACAATCCGACCACGCTGAACTACGACGTCGCCATGCTGGTGCTGGAGGATCGCCTCAAGTTCGATACGCACATCGGTGCTATCTGTCTGGATGAGAACGATGTTGTGCCGAGCGCTTCGTACGAGAACTGTGTGACCACTGGTTGGGGCAAGGAAGTACTTAAGAGTAAGTGTTTCTGAGGGTTACGGATGACACTTCGAGAACCCTTTTCTTACGGAGTCTGGCTCATTGTTCCATCCCCACAGTTCACATTCAAAACGCGCTGATGCACCAGATGTCGATCTCGTTGCTGTCGGAAGCGGAAAGCCAAAGCCAGCTGCAGCGAAACGGATTCGCACCGGAATCGCACATCTGCGGCCGTCCGTCCGGTGATGCCTGTGAGGTTGATGTGGGCAGTGCGCTGGCCTGTGCCGATACGAGCGGTGCGTACTATCTGAAGGGTGTCTACTCGGCCGACAACGGATGCAACCGTCCGGATCAGATCGTTTCGTTCTCGAACATCGATGTGCAGTGGATCAAGCAGGCGCTGAAGAACCCGAACCAGTTCATTACGCCCGTTCCGAACTATCAGACCGCGGCCAACAGTCCAACGGTGACGCGAGTACAGCTCCAGTCCACCCAGGGCCCGGCGTACAGCAACAAGTACCTGCCCCCGTACTAGACCCACGGAGTTAGCAGACACGGCAGAGCAAAGCACCAACACCAACCTAATTAACATCCAGTGATAGTACACGAATACAAGAAACACACGTACACGCTAGGAAAACGGAACCGATCCGTTGAGAAGGTCCTTGACGACTGTCCTGCGTCCAACACACATACACAACGCATTACGCATACCATTTCACACGTAACATCATTATTACACGCGCATTACATTGAGGAAGACGCAAACAAACCAACACAGCCACACCAGCCATTTGGTGGTGTGCTACTTAGGCGTTTAAGAGAATCTTTTCCCCCATTTCACACACACACACACACCATCAAGCAGAACAAGAAAGGACAATCCGAAAGTCGGATGTTCAAACACACACACATACACACTTTTCCAACAACACACACGATTACTCTCGTCACCATCTTCTTCACTCGATACGTCCCAACGTGCTCACGTGGAGGCCCCACGTGTCTGTGCAGATGAGCATCCGTCATCACGTCACCAGCCTTAGCCTTTAAGTGTCCCCGTCTTTGTATTTTT
Source organism: Anopheles stephensi (assembly GCF_013141755.1). Lineage (NCBI taxonomy): Eukaryota > Metazoa > Arthropoda > Insecta > Diptera > Culicidae > Anopheles > Anopheles stephensi. Next base: position 108,569 of record NW_023405042.1, on the reverse strand, counting down.
ACGTAATTCAAGAAAATAGCGCTCGTATCCAAGATCTAGAACGGTAGTAAGTTAATCGTTTTATCATCATAGCAGCACATGACACGTCTGTGCCTGGTGTTGAAGCACATGGCAACTCCAATCTAATCAGCACAAGATCGATGGAAAACCCCGAGATGTTACCAGTTTAAAGCACAAATTATTATCAACAATTTCGGAAAGGCTCACAAGGACACACTAGCGACCCCGGGCGTGAAGCGGAAGCACTGGCGTGACGTTACTATCTTTTTACATCTGTAATATTATTTAATTACCTGTACATAATAAATAATGTAAGCTTTCATCGTTTTTAGGAAATAATTTCCGTTGGCGTTTGCGTTTTTCTTTTTTGAAAACTTTTTCTGCTCATGATGACTTTCCATTTGGCTTAAGAAAAACGATTTTTTTCCTTTATTCACTTCCTTGCTTGCTCGTAGTTGGCAGTGTACCACTGCACGGTGTCCTTAATAGCGACATCAAAGTCGGTAAACTTAAAATCCGGAAGATGCTTCCTTAGCTTCGCATTCGAGGCCGTCTTCTTGTACTGGCCGTCTGCTTTGGTAGTGTCGAACTCGAGCTTTCCCTTGAACTCGAAAGCTTTCGCAAGGGATTCAGCGAGCTGAGCGATCGACACTTCAGCCGACTCGTCCACCGATAGGATGATCGGTTCTACACTGTCATACTCACGCAGCACCCAGATGAAGAGCTTAGCAAGATCCAGCGAGTAAATGAACTGCCGGAGCGGTTTTCCCGTACCGTACACGGAGAATACTTTGCCCTCTTGCGGTTGCTGCAGATAACGAGCATCAACGAAGCAATTAGTAGGTAAACACGGATGCACAATTGAAAGCGTTTGTACTTACGTCGGGGTCTTTAACAAACATAAGCTCGTGCAAACGATGAATCATGCCCGGAATGACGTGGCTTACACCCGGCACAAAGTTATCGTGCGGTCCAAACACGTTGCAAGGCACTACGGAGGTGAACATGTCGCCGTACTGTTGATTGTAGGCTCGGTTTAGCACGTCGATCATCCGCTTGGCGTGACTGTACCCGAAGTTCGAGTCGTGTGGAGGACCATTATGAATCTAGAATGCGATTATCTTAGTTTTGTACTTAACGATACATAGTGCTGATACTAACCATAGTTTCATCGATGGGATAAGACGTTTTATCGGGGAAGATACAGGTCGAGAGGCACGACACGACCTTCTTTACCTTCAGCTCATGGCTTAGGAGAAGAATGTTATCGTTGATAAGCATATTTTTGCGGAAGAAATCCAAATTGTTGTTCATGTTGTGGAACAGTCCGCCGACCATCGCTGCCAGATGGACCACGTGCGTTGGTTGATGCTTGACAAACATTGCCCGCGTTGCCGCTAGATCTCTGCAATAGGGAGGTGTAGTTTAGTGAATAGTTAACGAGGTCACCATGAGTATGCCACGTTGTGATGGTTTTTTCAGCCACCAAATAGAGCATTGATGAAACGATTTTTGTCAGCACTATCACACAAAAACTCACGTTAGATCTGCGTCTTTCGATCCGACGAAAACCCATCGCTCATCCGCCGGATTTTCTTCCTTGATCACCGTCTCGATAGCCTTTCCTATGAGACCGGTTCCACCGGTAACCAGCACCATTTTGCTCATTTTTTATTTGAGGTTGTGTTAATAAAAAAAAACAATTTAAAGAAAATTTACAACTCTAGGATGCAACGGAAGTTAACAAACATAACACTTGATGTTTAATAACACCATAAAAAGTTATTGCAAAAGTTTAGTTCTAATTCCCGTTCTGTTTTGATGCGGTTTGACACGTCAACCGAGTGTGGTGTGTAAACAAAGGCCCAAACAGCAAAACTGCTGTCATCCGGCATCAGCTGATATTTTATAGCACACTGCGTGTTATGGTATAAACTTGCATTTCGTACTGATTTATCAATTGCATCAATGTTTACTGATAAATAACAAATGGAATGTTATCAACATTTTGAATGAAAAAAACATAAAAAATAAGTTTAAAAAGTATTAAATAAGCTAAAGGATACCGTGAATTTTCGTCATAAAAAACGACTTATAGCAAGGTTATACATTTATTGCATATCTAGCTAGGACACGAACAAGCAATAGTTCCAAAAATATCCGTCGCGATATGTGTTCAGCAAAGCGCTAGTGTATCCAATTTTGGAACTTTCTTTTGATTTGTTGAGTTTTTGAATCTCTTGACGGTTTTCTTGAAATTTAGTGCAAACAGATTTTTTATTGATCTATTCATGGATTACGAAAATAAAAAAAAATCAAGTAACTCTTTTTTAAACAGTTTTTAAATAAATTCAATATGCTTTATAGTTTACCAGCTCTCCTACAGCCAGTAAATATTTTTCCATTGTACAAACGGAACACAAAGAGGTCGATCGTTTGATGGTCTGACGGCTTGACTATCAAAACCGTCATCACATCCCATTAATGTGCACCATTTCTCCAACCAAATAGCCTTTTCCGGGACAAAGCCGAACCATCCCGCCGGTCACTGCTCGCCGGGGCAGTTCTCGCATTGTTATGGTGTTAATATTTCAGGATAGTTCAGGATAGTGTGTGAAACGAAATGGAAAAGCCCAGCCGTGAAACCGAAGCGAACAATCAATTTCGCTGGCCGCTATCGCACACGCGCGGTGCGTAGTTTGAAATGTCCTAATAAGCCGCTCAGGGACATGTAAATAACACCTTCGAAGCGAGGTGGAGGGGGGGGGAGATGTGTGGTCGATCGGGTCAACCCCCATACCCATTGGCAGTGAGTACGGTTGGAGCATGGGTGATTTACTTGGTGCGAGGCGCAAGGCCTGCAAGGCTAATAACGCTTTCGGGGCGAGATAAGAGCAGTGTGCGGCCTACACTCCACGAGCTGTCCAGCCGACCAGTACTCGGCAGTACTAAAAGTTGATCTCCAAGCGTACCGGGGCACAACGAGGCAACAGTAAAACTGCAGCAAATATGGCAATGTGCGAGCTGGCGAGTTCCTTTCCATCTCATTACCGCTGAAAGCCGCACGGAATCGGATGCCGGGCTGGGTTGCCTTGGTGGTGTTGTTCTTTTCTTAATGGAAAGTGAATAAGTGACCGATCGGGAGTCTCAGGGAGAGCTTAAGGGAGAAAGGATTGGAGCGTGCAAGCGGTGTCGCGCTCTGGACCTGGGTGCGTACCATTGATCTATACCGTTCCGATCCGTACCGTAAAAACCGGAGTAGAAATATTAAAATGAACTATCGCACCACGCACCTAGACACCCGATGTTACTGTGCGGACTAGTCGATTAACAAATAATCAACATTAATAACAATGGGCGATGCCCGGGTGGGATCGAGTATCCATCCGGTAGTCTGTTCGGGGAGCATGCGAAACAGGAACCACCGAACAGTACGGGGACGTGCTAAATAAAAGTGTAATTTATGCCTTCATTCTTCAAGGGACCTGGTGGAGGTGGATCCGGTAGGACGGTCCGACGCAACAAGGACGACGCCGTGAAGTGAAGCGCAGAATTTATGACGGGATTGGTTGGTGGATGTAAAATGCGTTTTGATTATGATTTGAATGGGTGCTAAATTTCAATTTCTGTTTTTACGGCCCATCGTTAGTTAGGGTTTAATTCAATTACTGCGCCGGGTAGGTTGAGGGTGTGTGTGTTCCTAAGTTCTGGCCATGGTGTGGTGTTGAAGTGTCGGTAGAAGTACCTCTGCCTGGTGCGGGAAGACGACGAGACCCTCCGCGGTGACTCTGCTCCAGAGGTGAGTCTGCTTAATCGGGTGAGTGATGAGGGAATTTGTATTTATTAAGTTGGGCTAGGTGTAGAAGGTTCTAGGATTTACGCGGCACAACCTGACGTGATCCTCCCGGCACATGAATCATGGCCGTTTGTTGATGGGTGTGTGCGATGATCGTGCGTTCGGTTCGGTTGATGCGTGCGCGTGAGCGTCCTGCTAATGAGGAATATCTTACTTTATGTGGTTTTGATGATGTGTGGAAAAATTGAAGACTCGGTAGAACACATTACGTGAATAATAGGAAGCTTTTACGACGTTCTAACCAGCTGAAGTCCTAACAGCGACAAGGATAATTCTAATTAAGTAAATAAAGCAAAAGCGCCTGGAGGTATGCTATCCGCAGAGCAGCCTACTTTGTTTCAGGAGCTGGTAGTAGCGCTTGAGGAGTTTCTTTTAGGAGATTTTTCGTTAAGAATAGTCTATTTAACCTAAAATAACTTCCTTTCGTATTTTAAGACACTTTTTCTTAGAATTTACACAAATATATTCCCCTTCAAAACCTGCAAATTTCACCTTCAAAGACCCACGTCAAACGCTAGCAATTTCGAAGGCAAAATGAGGTCGAAAATTCCTATGACGATTGATGGCGCAACAGTCGGATCTCAACCCGTAAGGCACACACCCAAACGAAATCTAACGATTGATTTCACCATCTCGCACCCCGCATTACCACGTCACGTAATCATCAAAACCCTCGGCAAAGAACCGAACATCCGAAGGTCGATCATCAGTAAAATGGTTGGGATGGATAGATGGAATAATTTAAGCCGGGAATTGAAAGTAGCAAATCCTCCGGCAGCCGAGCCTCATCCGTCAGGCGTCTTCTTCCTGGCAGGCGAGTTACTTTGTGTGTTTCTTCTGTGAAGTTCGGAGGAGCGGAGTTTTACTTTCGACTTGATGATTGGGGGCGCGATTGCTTTCGAGGCTCCAGTTTCGAGAAGATGAATCTTCTCGGGGGGGGGGGGGGGGGGGGGCGTGGGTTGCATACCGTTTCGCCGGGTTCCCGATGTTTCGCAATCGTGGCGAAAGCGACGCGAATAAAGTCAGCAACAAGCCACAAGCGTTGAAGAGGGGGGCATCACTATTTCTCAACAGATCCTTATTTGCCGATTGATCGCGTGACCCGTGATCTGCGATCCCGCCTCTTCTTCTTCTTCTTGAGGGGTTGAAATATTTGCGAGGAAAAGATCACTTTCCGCGATCACTCTCACAGGGCTAGAGCGAGAGAGAGCGAGAGAGAGAGAGAGAGTGTGTTCCGGATTTGTTGTGCACAGCGGCCTATCGCATGTCATAAATTTCGCCGTGGTCATCGGTCATCGGGAAGCGTTCCGAATCGCTAAAGGTCTTACGGTGGTCGGCTTTCTGTAATGCGTACTTTCGCTTTCGCCTAGATCGGTCGGGATGGATGGGAAAGATAAGGGAAAAGCCAGGCGCCTTCAAGTTCCGCGGGATTCCGGGCTCCCAATCCGGGGAAGTTGAGGCTGAAATGATCGACTTTGGCGGTGCGCGATGTGCTCAGCAAAAACCTTGGCCATCCCGTCCGGCCATCCCCGGGGCTGTCATCATATTTCACCGCAATACGGTATGAATGGGAGCCGGGATGCGAATTGTTCGTTCGTTCGCTCGAGGATGCAGCAGGCCAAGTAGTCGGCTGAACGTTGACGAGAATGATGACAGCCGCGTCTCGATGGCGATAACGATGGTAACCGAGATCACGGATGTGTTTTTTTTTGCGTGCAGCCTCAAGAAAAGTTTGATTGAAAAGTTTCTTGAAGGGGAAGTTGAATATCTGGGCGATATTATCGTTTGCTCAAGATTGTATGCCTCAAACGCCACTGAGACGAGGCATCCTTAAAACAACATTAATAACGCGCTCCCAGGCAAGCAGCCGTCACGCAAATGAAGTAAGCCGTTCATTAATCACTGCGGCAAACCGCCACACATCGCGTCAACTTTTAAATAGCAAATATGTCGTTTAACCTCCCTCTGAGCCTTTGGCATACAAAAAAAACCGTTGACTTCCCGTTTCACTTTCGCACGGTAGTGAAAGTTTGCCGGGATTGCGGGATGAAATATGATTGGCGCGAACTTCACTGCACTCGGGGACACACGCTGAACAAATAGGCTGCCGCATGACATTTAGCGTTGATCCTGGTGTACCGCGAGCGAAACATGGGAGAAACCGATCGTCGCCGTACAAACATATATTCTCCGGCGGGGAAACGTCATTAACCGTGGCCATCCCGAAGCGATCCGAAGCGACCATCGAATATCTTCTGGTAGCGTGTAGGACGCGAGGCGGCAGAAAAACAATCATCCCGGTTTATGATCCGTACCGAATAGTTTTTCCCGGGGCCCGTTTGGTAGGTCGGCGGGCAGCATGTTCCGTATGATAATAATGGTCGGGCCGGCAGGCTACCTGACTGTTGGACCACCACCGACTGGCCGAACGCGCTACCGTCCCGAACGTGTCGTCGTAAATCAAATGTTTTAAATGTTATTATCGTAAATTAGACTTAAATGTGGCGGTTCACCGCATTCCGGCGTACTGCCTGCCGGCAAGGCTTATCAGCAAGTTTTATGCTTCTGACCGACTGGTGGCCAGGCGAGTCGGAAGACTTTCCATCCACAGCCATCCGCCCATCCACAGCAGCCCCACGCTATGAGACGAATGTCGGTTTTGCGTAGAATATTAAAACGGGCGGTTCCTCCTTTCGGGATGGCTTCCTGCTGCGTTTTTGCGGCCATTTGACCGCTGCAAAACTGGCCGGGGGCAACTGTATTTGCCAAATCCTACACCGTATCACCACACTTCAAAGGCGACGGCTTCCGAACGGACGACACACAGAAACGACACATAACCTGGGGAGGAAAGAAAAACCGGGGGGGTTTGTTGTTCTACCGCTACTGCTGGCTGGCGGACACACACACAGACAAAGATCTCTCGGCACGGGGTTTGTTGAAATATGACGTCTGAAAGATTCGTTGACCTACAACAGCGGCTGGGGGGGTTTTTTTGGAATAAATTTTCACCGGCTGCGTGAGTTGATTCGCTAAGAGCGGGCGTTCGTTTGATTTATCGCTCGATGCAGCTCATTACCAACAGGCGAGTTTGGAGTTCGGGAAGGAGACTTCTACACTACTGAAGGAGGGAACTTGAAGATACATATTGGCAGCTATTCTGGTAGCTATTAAGCAGCGAGAATGATAGAGAAAATGTTGTTCAAATCGACAAAATGTGAATTGTCTACTGAGAGATCTCTGGCGAAAATCAAATCCATATCGATCTTCTCTTGAAAGTCTCGCTGGAAGTGATTTTAGTGGAGAAATCTTCTCAGGCCAAAGCATGATCGATTTTTGGATACCAGGAGTCTCCCAAGTTTCTCAAAATCTATGTTGTTGTCGGAATATTTACCTTTGGGCTCTATATTGGCGATGTTTTGGACGACTTTAAAGAACGATCATCAATCTGTACAGCACGCCATTTAAGATGGGATCATGATCGTTCTGGTTTTTGCCTCGATAGTCTCCAACCTGAGCTTTTGTAAGCTTCTGGCCCAGCAACATAAGAGAGTCTCAACGATCATTAGCCTGTGGCAGAATCTGGACTGACTTATAGAAGATAGTCTCCGAAGATTCTCGCTTCCAGTCCCAAATGGCCCTTTCGAGCGCTTGTATGTAAGCCATCCTCCAGATACAAATTTCAAAATACAAAGCATCAAACGATATTTCATGGCTACATTGAGCATAGCTCCAATTCAAACGGCAAAGATCAGCTGATCGCAAGAAATCTGGTCTAGTGAATATGAGGGCTTCGCTAACTCAAAGTCACCGTTGCTCTTTCTATGATACAAAATGACAGTCTGTATGATCATTTACCAGCACTTCCCACACAAAGACATTTTCCGAACGTCAATTACAAGGAGCCGTCCCTAAGCCAATATTTAAAAACAATAGCTTCCATTCATGAAAACCACTCTATTTGCGGTACGGTTCGCCGGCACACCTTTCGCCTAATACAGCTACCCCGCGGCATGCAATTGTTCCGTAATGATCACCCCAAAACTGAAGTGCGATTGATTTCACCGATTGCGGAACCCCGTTTTGCGAGTGAAGAATCGCTAACGAGTGGCTGATTGCACTCGCTCGCAAAGCCGTGCGTAGTGAGCTTCGAAAAAACGATCGACGCGAACGATCCTGATCGATCACGATCGATCTCGCATTCCGTTGGATAGTTTTGCACAGACACAAACACACACACACACACACACACACACACACACACACACACACAGAGAAGAAAGGGTAACAATAAAATAGTCAACTGCTTTAAGCTGGAGATTCAGTGTGGAGTTTTTGGGGCGCACTGGGCGCGACATAGGAACCGGACCTCATCCGGACCGCTGGAGGCCGCTCGTAGCCGATGATACGCTCCGCTGTCAAGCGTTTCATTGTAATCAGATGATTTAATGGGCATCTGGGTCCATCGAAGCAGAAGTAGGAAGAGGGAAAGAAAGGAAGAACCAGAGGAGGATGTAGTTGAGGCGCGAGACTTTTTTTGTAGAACCGGTACTAATCCTACGCCCCGAAACAGATTGATTGCCATCAAAAATACGACACATCAAGATTTGTGTTTCGATCGTTTCCCCTTCGAACTTCTTCGCCGGTCGCTCGCTTCCACCGTTCCCGATGTCATTGCGGCATTTGTTATTGTGGTGTGTTTCAGCATTTTACAGACTCCCCTCGATTCCTCGGGCAGCCCTTCGCGCGCACAATTCCACGCGAGTTTTATTTTTTTCGGGGCGCTCGCCCCTGCACTTGGGATCGGTGTGACGCAGCGGCAAAAGTACAAACGTTCCGCAAACGTTTCTATCGTTTTGTATCTGACTTGTTCACAGATTTAATCTGTTCTGTTCTGGGAGCTTTAGGGGTGGTTGTTTTTGTTTGTTTCTTTTTCTCTTCTAGATCCTCTTTTTTCTCTGTCGACTCTAGCTTGTACTTCACAGGTTGCATTCCTGTGGGGTTTTGTTGGAGTATGGAGTCGAGCTAGGAAGCACACTTGCTTGTCCACAACTGAAAATGGGGAGGTATGGATGATGCTTTCCGATTGTGGTATTTAGAAAATCAGTTGTATTAATTAACGATTAGAGGTATTTAAATCGATTTTAAGAGACAATTTAGCGTAAGAAGCTTTTTTGACCTAGTTTAAGGGGTGCGTAATGCAACTACGGGATTAACGCCTGAATGTATGCAAAAAGCCTTTTTTTTCTACCAAACTGCTACGACAGGAGTTGGGACTTGTTGAAAGAGATAGTATTCCTACGCGATTGTTTGTCATCCAAGGTCAAAACCGTCCAGAACCAAGTAACCGTCTAGTGATCTTTGGAACTGGTCCCAGAGTCCTGGTATGAATGGATCATCCGAGGCTTCCGCGGATTTGTATTCAATTGTGATTAAGCTTCAGGATGCTACCATTACTCCCAACGATGTCCCAAGTTCAACTACTAAGTGGATTGAAACAGTTTTGCATATCCATGCAACAGAGCATGGAACAGGTATCAATCCCATCCGCATGATCCAGCTACTGTCATACTAAGACAATGTCGTGATTCCTTACCAACGTTGTAGGACATTTGAGGACGCCGAATATTACAACCGAAGGCAGAGAATAGCTCCTCATCAAGGTTGGAGGGCACAAGAAGGCGAAGTATATTTCAATCGAAGACTGAGAAAGCTTCCTTACCAAGGTTGTAATGCACTTGAAGACGAAGACGAAATGTCTTAGTCAGTTGTGCTTTTAACATCTTCAGAGCTTTGCGATATCTGTCGTTTCTATTTTGAAGACTCCTGACGCCAACGATACAACACAGAACTGGGTGTCTTGAACATACCTTCATAGTTATGTCTCGCCTTTTCTTAAGTTGATTATAGAGCTATCCAGTATTAGTGCTTGGTTATCATTTACTGCTAGCAGTGAAATAGATAAGGGAAATTAGTCCTTAAATTTCCCCTTCAATTCCTTTAAATTTCCCTCTTAAACTATCTCAAGCTAGTAGTTATGTTGGTTGCCGTTATGGTTCTCGTTACTGTAACGCTCTTACTCATTAGCGAATTCAGTCAAACGAACTCTATTCATCTGGTTTAACTGGTTCCGGCGGGGAATAGCTTACCCGAAAATTTTGGCATCCCCAAAACAGGCTGTGGGACTTTTGGCGAATCGTTTAACTGAACTCGATCGAGAAAACAGACCCCCCCCCCCGCAGCACAGCACAACATGTCACCCATGTTGATCGTTTTATGATACTGATGTCTTTGCAGATCGTTAGTGTAAACGCTCGGTCTCCCTTACGGTTTTGGGTTGGTCCCGCTTCATTTCTTATTGCTGTTCTGATTTTGCATTCATCACAAAACCGTCCTCTCACCTTGCTACCATCCTCCAACCCATCGCGGAGTGAAACAGGATGGGAAATCTGTAGCATGTAGGCCTCCCATAATTATGGTCTATCGATCCGAAATCGATCGCCCGCCCGATTGCACCGTGCGATTCGCCAAACCCCCGTTGGCCAGGAAGATTATCTTCCCCCGGGACCGGTTTCATAATTTACAACCTTCCATAACATCTCACCCAGAAACGCTGTCCATCAGCGAGCGACCGCGACGCAGTGTTCTCGTTCTTAGGGGCGATCCCCGATGGCCGAGGGTTTTTATGTTTTATTTGCCATGGTACAAGGCTGATTGATGGCTGCGGAGTTTTGGGGTTCTTCAGCCAGTTCGACGGCTTGCGGGTGTAGTGTGTACGGGTAAATGGGTGAGCGTCCGGTACCGCTTATCGCCGGTACCCGATCAGTGCCGGAAGCAATCCGCGACAGGCGAACAGAGCGTTCTCAACGGCGATATCTGATATCCTGATACCGATCCCGGGTGGCTTGGTACGCATGATGTCGGATGTCGAACGGGCGCGTATGGCTACCGATGGAAGGAATGCTCCTTCAACAGTAATTTCCCGAGACGACGCAGTTATGGCAGCAAGTAGCTGTGTAATGGATGTCGGAAAGCAGGTTTGATAAGAACCGTGTGAAGCTCGAGAGTAATTTTTCGTCGAGGGATCAAAGTACATAAAATATGAAGCTGCAGGCGGGTCGAAGGACTCCTTGGCTGATGGATCGATCCTCGGGACCGGTCCTTATACGGGGTCTTGTGAATGAAAAGGCTTTGCAGATGTTGTGTAGTCCTCGGGCGTCGGATGCATATCGCTCGAAAAAAAGGCTTCTTCCTACTTGTGTAGTGGGGAAAAAATTATAAAATCCAATTTTATTGCTTCCTTGGAAAGGAAGCTTAATTTTAAACACAAAACTAAAAGAGAACCTGAACCCAATAATAACGCATCATATTTGGAATGTACGCTTTCGGCAAAGTTTTGGAAGGGTTTTGACAATTTTTTTTTCAGTTAATTGCTGAGCGATTCCATCATCCGTCCCCGGAAGGAATATCGAGCGGCATATCGACACATATCGATCTCAGGTTAATGCACTTAGGGAACAATTTGTTTGGTGTCTCGGACAAGTCGCACAAATTTAGAGACGTCAGATAAGCATCTGGTGGTGTTTCTTTTCATATTTTGTCAAAATTTGGTGGCTTTGGGTTATGAAATGGGTTTGAAACATATCATTTTTGAGCACTCTTTAGGTTATAAAAATAAATCGAATATATTTATTACCAAAAATTACAGTCTTAAAGTTGGGGGTAGAGTGTTAAAATTGTGTAGAAATTGGATGATAATATTTTACGATTAAGAAGGACTCCACTAAGCAGTAAAAAGAACTTTAATGTAAGGACTGTAATAAGTGGCTTGTAGGTAAAGACTTGATATACTCATAATGACTTTTATACCAAAAACTGGCCTTGAAAGGATCAAGAAGTTAATTTTTTGACCCAGCGAATAAACCAAAACACAGGGAAAAAAGCGTAAAACATCTCAATCGATCACTTACATCACAATCCCATCCGGATCAATCAACTGTACCGTACCTTTCAGAGACACATTTGAAGGGGGAATAAAAAGGCAACCTCCATCAACGGGAGAAAACAAAAAAAAAGACAACAAGTGAGTGAAAGCAAGCGGCATAAAACAAAAACGTCCATCCAACGAATCGATCGGTCAACGGTGCCCTCCCGGTTGGTGATTGTCAAGGCACAGGACAGGACGAAGGACGAACGTCGCCCGCCGGAAAGGTGTCCCGAACGAGTGTCCGAAAATCGTCGTCGTACTGCGTGATTTATCGATGCAATTTATAAATGGACATATGTATGACACACATACACACACACACACACACACACACACACACACACAGACACAGTCGCGAGGTTTAGCCTTTTTTGGGCGATGGCTTTCTGGGTGTCTGGGGGCGAGCAAAAAGGGGATAAGCAGTTGGCGTTGACTCCACTCGTGCGTACTTGAAACGTCGAGGGCGGTCGCCACGTCTCGACTAAGTATGTGAAGCGATTATATAATATTCCCAAACAAATACACACACACACACACACACACACACACACACGCAGGCACTGAGAAGTAAGCCGGTAAGGAAATGTGGGAGAATAGCGATTTATCTTTCCCGGGTTCTTTTCTTTCCCTTTTTTCTGGTTTTTTTATGTAACCGGGTGCAGTATTTCGAAACGAAACCCTCTTCCTCTGTTTTATCTCTGAAATAAGCGCAATGAAATAAGGGAACAAAAACCCGAAAATCGAAAAATTGTCACCGGTTCGTCGCTTACGCGATCGTTGATGTCTCTTGCTTTTGCACGATCACATTAAAGCTAGCGGCTACGAACCCATGATCGCGCAGATCTGGTGGCAGATGGGTTTGAGTGTACGACCCACCCTTATATGTATGTGTGTATGCGCACACACATGTGTGTGTGGTCCACGGCACGGTTCCATCCGATCGAATCGATGTGACAGATAAATTCGATCGCCGGGTGGCAAAGTGACAAACCGGCGCGTAATCGTTTTATCAAGATTTTACGCTCCGGAACGAACGTTTCATCCCCCTCTTCCCCCTTTTCCGTCTGCTCTCCCCCCCCCCCCCATCTCTTCACCCACAGTAAAGGAGGGTGTCGTTCGGTGATAAAGTGATTCCCATTTAGGAACGGTTCTCGATCATATCGTAATCAGATTTGTGCGTCCGGGAACGTACCCGCGTGGTTTGGTTGCCGGGATCCTTGTTGTGCGGTTGTTGTTTTGTTCATTTCTGTAAACACACACACACACTGGTACACGGAGCCCCACCCGACCCGAGTGGGTTAAGCTGGGAAAATATGTTTGCCTCTCGCTGTTCCGGGCTTAGCGGCATGGAATGTTTCATTTCTCTTGTGTTGGGTTTTGTCGCCGAGGGAAAACGAGAGTGATGGGGTGCTCTTTATCTCTCTCTCTAACTCCCTTTGGCCGGTGGGATTCCTTCTGGTCATTGTGTCGGAATCTTTGCATTTCCTCATTCATATGCAGAAAGGGAAGAAATTAATTCGTTTATAATTGTTGCAATGGATCTTCGTACGGGTGACTGTTTTTCTTTCAAATCTTCTTTCTTCCCGTATTTTGATCGTAATCGAGATCGGTGGACGGTAAACAAATCCTGCGTCCCATGGCTGGTTGGTTCCGCAAGGGGGAAGGAATTTGTAAGACGCTCACATTAATCATTCCCACTATCAAGCCGCACGGATCGACATTCCGAGTCCGAATCGGTGTGGGAAGGTATCGATCAGCCGAGAGCCGCCCTGGATGGTGGTGCTTTATTTGGTACATCAAAACAACTGTATGCCAGATTGTTTGTCCTGTTTTATTGTCATTTATTGAAGCTCGACAAAGACAAAGGCCAGGTCAGGCCGAGTAAATAAAGAAGCACGAGGGACGGGCTCAACAAAACAAAACAAAAAACACTGTTTAGAGCAAGATAATTCCTGAGTGTAATACATCCGTGTCAGGCGGGTTCAACCTGTTTTTCCTGAGCACCATGGCCGGAGCTCACTCGATCCAGTCAATCAATATTACAACTTGCTCGTCAGCTCACCTGCATTGCAGTAGAGCTTTCATTTGTTCCTATTTGTTCGCGCTATACCTTTCTGCGCCCGCTCGAAGAGCGGCGGTCGACGCACCGACACCGGCCGCGATGATGAATGATCGACAGGCAACAGGCGCGCGGCCTTTTTATGGAAACAGTATTTTCCACCGTCTGCCTCGCCTAAACGATGCGATTCCGTACGAATCTGTTCGACACCGGGGCAGCCCTGTGAAAACCGTTTATTGTCACTTCGCAACCTATTTTAGATATTTCACAGAATCACACACTGGAACCGGTGCTCGCGACTGCCGCTTAATGATGGACGGTTGGAAAAAAGGGTTAAACGGAAGGAAGCTAAGCAAAAAAAAAGAGGCGAAGCCTAGAATACAGCGACCAGATGACACGAATTAAGTAGTAGCAGCAGCAGCAGCAAAAAAATGGCAACATAGCTTTTACCTATTTTCACCATTTCCACCCGGATTCTTTCCCGCTGCTCATACGGAGAAAAGGGAGGCCTTATGTGGCTGAGCATCGAAGCACGCCAGAGAATGCCGCCGCCGCGGATCGTGGCAAACGTTAGCGAACAGGTTTGCAAAACCTGTGCGTACCAAAATGTTGGAAAATTTCATTAGAAGTAATTACACCGGGTGTAGTAGCATCATTCTGCTGGTGCGCGGTGCCCATGACAGTAATCAGTGCGTCTGGCCACTTCTCACACTTGTTGATTACGGCTTAGAAATGTTTGATGCCGCATTCGACCGCGCGTGTGTGTGTGGTTCTAGACGCGGCCACCATTGTCCATTGTGTCGGAACAGGAAAGGTTTGACAGGTTAAAATCGTTTGAAGACTTGCTGAAGATCGTTTTCCCCCGGCGTACGGTTTTCCCGCGACACACCCATCACAGGAGGGTTCATCATTATCGGCGACATTCTGTTTTGCGCAGGTTGACCACCTGCCTGTGCGACGTGCGACAATTCACTGCTATCGCACGGCGATCGTATCGCGCCGGGTTCGTCGTGTGTGCAATCGTTGAAATCTTTTCCATAAGCTTAACGCGACGCGAACCTAGCGCGGCTAGCGTTCTACGAGCGGCCATCCATCTGGATTCAATGGTCGGTGCGGTGCTTTCCCGCCCGGCCGGTGCGGTTGACGTTAAATGAAATATAGATATGTGCTTTAATTATAAAATATTTTCCCTACAGACGGGCCGGGTTGATTAAAACCAGTTTGCAGAAAAGGTACGAGACCTTCCGCTGGATGGTCTAGGCGGCAGCTCGGCACCGCTTACTCACCAGCCAGCCGAAACGCTTGCTTAAATGATGAAGTGGGCATTTGATTTTGAGTTTATTTCTGTGAAGCATCGACAGCAATTGGTGACTGTTTGGGCAGTCCGTGTATAAATGTTTGTGGAAGTATTGGTCTAATAATTATTCCCGATTCGATATATGGAGAAGCTTAGGCTTTGTGTGTTATTTTCATGCGTGCATCGAGCAGGTCTGGTGGAAGAATGAGAATAAATGGAACAAGAAGGAGCTTCTTTTCTTGCTTGGTACGTGGTTCACATACAGATGAACGAAGTCTAGTAGATCACCAAGCTAAATGAATATGTATGCGGCTCGAGCCAGAGCCGCTACAATGTAGCGAGCAATAATTCACTGATAAGAGAAGGAATTATAATTAAATGATCTTCACTTAAGAACCACTTTAAATGTGAGTTATGGAGAGCGCAATAAAATAGGTGCTGTACTTTCGAACTGCACAAACGAGCCCAACCGCTGTACAAAAGTGGCAAAAGGAGACATTCTTTTATTTCCTTTTATTCCTGCAACTTGTGACATTAAGCAAAAAAAAAGGAGCTCCGTCCCCAGGTGCGATGAACAATGCGGCGCATATTTTCACATTCACTACGATTCGCTCTAATTAAATCAGTGTCCCGAGACTTGCGAGAGGTGTTGATTTTAGGAAAAAGGTTGTGGTCCCATTTATCCAAACCCTCCCTCCCTCCCGGTTGGAATGGTAACACCACCATACCATACCGATGGCTGGAAAAAGGTAGCAATGGTATGGAAGGCCAGCCAGGCTAGACGACATTCTCTGCGCACAAAATGACATTCGCACCTGTTTCGTACGCCAATGCCAATCAACGCTGTTTGCTGTGGTGGCGTTGCGGGGAGGCGAACGCATGCCAGCTAGTTACGGTACGCATGCTAGCCGGACGTGCTAGGCTGATGACGATTTGAAGGCGTGAGCGGAGATATTGATGTGTTGGGAGCGAACAAAACAAAAAAAAAAAAGAACCTGCAACAAGTGAAGAAAAAGAAAGAAAAACGTTATAATTTCAACACTTTCCACGATTGGTAAGGTTGGCTGGACGGAGCTGATAGAGTCTGGGGCGGTTGCGAGCTGCATTATTTATAAGCAATGCAATCGGGTGTGCTAGAATGCTCCGGTTGCATTATTGTTTTTATCGGCTGCTGTGTCTATGGCATTATGAGGTGTTTTATGCAGGTGTTATGACTTGTAAATGCTTAAACGTTATAATGCTAAAATAGCAGGTCTCATTATCCTTTGAATTTGTTGGTTTAAATATCTGTTGATAAGAGCATTAATAGGGTTTCGATACACATAATTGAACTGCATGCAGCCGATTACAAAGTTTCACAGTCTCACATTTGTCCTAATTGTATACAAGATTCCATTTTATGATTGCAAAATTCCACAGCGTTCTTGCAACAGACTATTACCGGAAGGTTGGACCAAGGTTCAAAATTTCCCCTAACTGTATGCAACACTCCATTGTATGATTGAAACTTCCCACAGCGGGATTGCTGATATTCCTCTATCCAGCTGAACCATTGATCCATGAACCGACCACTGAATGATTCTAAAGCTATATATCATGGAATATAGCTCTGTAAGGTATAAGATATCTTTTTTTTAGTTGTATTCTAAATAAATATAAACTTTTTTAAAAGTAATTTACTACACCATAAAAAGGTAACCGATGATTATCTGATTTTATTAACTAAACAAACTCAAAGGCTCCAGTTCTCGATCACACCTTCCTATAGTTTCTCTCTCTCTTTCTCCCATTCTTTTTGAACCCCATGCTCACTCACTCACTCGCTCACCTCAACTTTAGCCTTCCGACTGGCACACATCAAACGCTAGGGCGCCGCCAAGCAAGCGGTTCTAATCCCGCGCGAGCAAAACGTACCACAAGATTTAGGAGTTTGAAGCTTACGCGCGGAACTTATGATGTGATACACGTTCGTTTCCTTCGCGTGGCTTTTTTTTTTGATCGGTGACATTCCATTCAGATGGTGAACCGATCGATCGTTTCGTTTTTTTTTTTTGGGGGGAGGCTCAGAAGTCCAAGGGAGGGTGAGCCGCGTATCGAACCCGGGAATCAACCGAATCCGACCAATCGATCGCTTGTTTGCATAATCAGCTCATAAATTATGATCGTGTCATTACAAATTGCAACTATTCCTCGTTGGCCGCCTCCTCCCTCTCTTGAAAGGGGTTTAATGATGGATGAGGGGGGCTCAGAAGGGAGGCAGCACTGGGTAGATGAACGCGATAGGGCGCACAGGCCGGTGGGCACGGCAGGGCGAAATGCCAAAACGGTGGAAAAATCGTGACAAGGCGAGGACGGCGGTTGACTTGCAAATAAGCGTACCAGGAGCAGGTAGGGAGAGAGGGTGAGGTGGCAAGCAGGGTGGAGGGAGAGGAAAAAATCACATACCACAACCGATCGCTCATGGAAACGGAAAACGAAACTGCGCCAGAAATGCCGCACCGCCGATGACGACGAGGACGGATAGCATCGATTATGATTTAGCCAATGCCGCCGCCGCCGACGCCACTGTTGCTTGAGTTTTGATCGTGGCGAAGCAACTTGTATCTTACGATTTCGGTTTCCTTTCTTTCCGCTGGGTTGTGTGCTGAGATCTCGGCAAGTCTTCAAACCTAGAAGAACACTTCGGCGCATAGGTGCAAGTCGCGTTGGCTCATTGAATCGTTCAGTGAGGGTAGCTAGCAGAGTGGTGAACTATGAAGCCTTGATTGTTTCCAAGCCCAAAACACAGATGTTGTGTTTGTTTTTCGGCGGAGAAAGATTCGATCGAGTTGAACCGATAAGCCAGTTGACGGATCGCGGGTTGAGTGAGTCGATGAGATACAGTCGGGCAGTGTGAGTAAATTGCTTCATCAGGAGATAAGGTGGAGTAGGTAGGGCTTTTTGGAGGAACAAAACGATTCACGCGGTGTCTTTTAATCTGGTGTTGGTGAGAGGTCAATGGGAGAGGTCGAAGAATAATGTCTGCAAGAAGAAAAACACCGCCTTCGATGATGTCCCATATAAATGATTCATTTTTGAAGTCAACACTGCGTCAAAAGCTGTTATTTCCTCAAAATCTTCAATATCCCGATGACCAGAAGGAGGACTAATTTGTAAACTGATCTTGTCTCGCGACAAGTACTACAATGTATCTGACAAACTCACCGAATTCCAGCCCGAAAATTGCCCAAATGCTACCGAATGCATTTGCCCAACATCCCAGCCAATTCCGTCCGCTGCTTCACCGAGCAAATGGACGACGCGAAGGACAACCGTCCACTGGGCGAGGGTCTCCAGTGCCATTTCCGGTACAAGTATGTGATAACAATTTTGAGGAATCAATTATTTGACCTCGACATTGCCCGGCACCGGTGGGCCGGTTGTGTGCAATGCCGTTTTATCGTGGCGTAGCCAACCCAAACGTACACCCATGTCAGCATGTCCCGGGCATTCCGGCATGTTTCGCGCGAGGGGTTCGCCGTGTTTGGTCGTTTCGGGGCCGCTTCTAGATATAGACCTCACGCCCCAGACATGGTTCCGAAGATAATAAAACGCAAACACAGACAAGGGCACCAGCAGCAGCAGCAGCAGCAGCAGTACGAGGCAACAGGCAGCAACAAAAACCTCGCTTAACTAAACCCCAAATCGGACAATCGTGGCCCGTGAGTTGGAAGTTATGCGAGTGTGGACAGGTCGGAATGTTCACTACCGATCCGGCAAACGGCACCACAAAATGACATGAGCAAAAAAAAAAAGGCAGAGAAACAACACCACCGACAGATACCGGGGCAACCATTACCAAGGTTTTGAAGTCGAGGCAGCGAGCAGATATGCTCCGGCTATCGGGCCCGGCGAGGGTAATGCTTTTGGAGTGCAGATAAGAAACCGACTCCGGGACTGTGCGTGCGTGCTCGGATCGGACTACTTTGAACTCGTATACACACCACGTCACCTGCTGGTGCGTGGAGAATTTGCGAGAGACCGAGGGGAACAGAAAGGTGGCACAATTTTGTTCGCAAAACAAGCAAAATATTTTGTTTCACTTTTGATAAACCATTCGCGACCGCTCGCGGGGAAGACTGTAAGGGCATTTGGGATAGTTGTTATCGAATGACCCGAGTAGACGATAAGGTGTTGTGGGTATAAATTATGTTTGTTTTTTGCTCGCAAACGAATGGCGAGGAAGGACTTACATCGGGGAAAGGGATGGTTTGTGGGATGAAGGTAAGGTTTAGGGGGTTGATACAGTGCGTAACATAATTATATAAACTAGAATGGAAAAAAAGTCTGTTACACTTTTCTTGTGATTTTTACTGGTTTTGAAGGGTTTTTCCGATGACTTTCTTGTCTTTTCTTCCTCAAAAAATTAGAAATACCTGTAGCAATCTTGAGCTCTCTCAGTTAGAGTTTCCGACGCAATTTCTGCTCTTGGACAGCAGTAAACAAATCAGCTTACATGGAATGGCAAGTTGCAGCAGAAAGCCTCGGCAAAGTGTAACGGATAATCTGGATTTTCCTTTTAGGATTTTCAAATCAAAAAGTATAATCCGATCCTTAGCTCACTATATGGTAAAACTAAACAATCTGCGTAACTTCAAATCCATACAACTGTAGTATCGAAATTCTATACACGAAACTCAAGGCCTTATTTACTATACAAAGGTCGTTTTCTATTCAGGTAATAAAATTGCGTCAGGCTTTAGGCTTTTTGGAATTTATCTAGTTTTGTTAAATAATTTCATTACAAATGATCAAGATTTTTTTCAATTCAGAGAAATAAAATAATACAGAAATACCTATAATTATGTCCCGCACTGTATTGCCAAAATTATTACTCAAAGTGGAAAAGCATGTTACGCACGATTTTGTTGGCTCAATTATTAGCTTCAGATTGACAACGCCGATAAAGGCTACGACAATGAGCGATATATCGTTAACAGTTAATCTTAAATACCTAAACGTCACATCAAAACACCCCCCCAGCTTCAGTCCCGAAATCCATTTATGTTGTGTATGACTCACGCACTGTCGGAACCGTTTCGGTAGAGCCTTTCAGTCAACCAAAGCTCCATCAAAAGCCATAGAGCCCGCGAATGACACAAACATCGTACCAGCAAACAAACAAAAAACTGTCTGGACAGTCTGGCAATAATTTATTTAGCTTCTCCCGTACGGGTACGGGCCACGGTTCTAAGAGCGACCTGGTTTTTGCTTTTCGGCCGTTGCGTCACCGTGACCGCGTCGGTGGACCACGTGGAGCGCGGGAGCAAACATAAATAACGACCATTATTTAGCCGGCTGTCATAATGTGCCGTGTAGTTACCACTCGCGGTGATCGCCGGCCAGCCACCAGCCACCAGTTTGGCCAGCTGGTTGTCTGGTTGGGCCACGTATTTGCGGATGCTGGTGATGATCTTGGGCGCGATCATGAAGATCCTCGGTGAAGCGCTCTCGGTGCGATGGTTGAGCTCTGGCCAATTGTTCTTCTGCCATTTGCTTTGTCCAACCCGTGCTCGTTCCGGGTCGCAGTGGGCAACATTGTGTTTCGTCGGCTAGCTCGCGGTACCAGACGACGTTTCGTAAGCGATCTTTGCTCCAGATGGTGTGCATGGGTAAACGCGTTACGTTCGACCGGGTCAACGGCTTAAATCAGCACTCGAAAAAGCGCCCAGTTGTCCATCAGCCGAGTGCAAGTATGTTGCGCCGTGCGACAGGAAGTGTGCAGCTGTTCAAGTCGAGATCGCGTCTAGGGCGCCACGACGGACATTGGCTAGACACGGTCCCTTCCAGGCATCTATGGGTTGTGCAAATTATTCCCTTGCCCTGGAAAAGGGTTTTCTGTGCTTTCCACCTCCTTGACCGGTTTCGATCGTGCAGCATGATTTATGACAAAAACCCGATGTGAGACGTTACAAATTTGACGTTTTGTTCGTAACGGCGCAAAACGTCTCGTAACGTCTAAATATTAGATCGCATCAATCGAGGGGGATTTTTTTGTTGTGAGTTAGCCCTCGGTTGCAGTGGGCACGAAGTGGGACACGAAAGCAATAGCAATTACTAGTCACTCTCTCTCTCTCCCTTTCCTTGGGACTGATCCTTATGCACCAAAAACGCTGCAATCTGGTGCTGCACATTTCGCTTGGGCCGATCAAACTTTACGTCATCGGCGCTACGTGCGACCGTGCGAGTGCACCGAAAGCCGTAGCAGAGACGTTCGTGGGCTTTACGAGATTGATTGCTGAAAGCAGCGCAAGACTCCTATCGAGGTGCAATCATAATTTATTTTCACCTACCCTTAAACACGCCTTCCCACCTCAACCACCCCAAGCAGGGTAGGATTTACACCCACACGCTAGAGGGTGGTGTGCTGCGCTCGGTGAGCTTTATGATCGGGTTAAGGTTTTCACTGCGAGCTGTTGGATGGGGGAAGATCGTTCTCCCCCGAAAAAAAAGAAGACGAACGAGAGTGCAATGCGATGCAGTGCATCAGGTAAGGAAACACAGACGTCAGACAATATTGGTGTGGTTTTAGCGATGACGTGGCGATGATGTGCTCTCGGAAATGATTGATAAGCATCGGTGCAATACGGTGCAGTGGGATGCGATTCGAGTCGAGCTGTAAAAATCGAGCGATTGCCATTTATTTTGCTTTCCCGTGCGAGAAAGATATTGATTTAGTGTCATAAATCAGTGATTGAATGGCAGGATCAGTCGGATGCTTCTCTGGACTGTATCTCTTGCAAAAAATATCTTGGTTTGTACATCGGAATCGCTGTATTCTGTATGAGTAGAAATGTTTTTTATTTTATTTTTGAGAGTTTTTTATGAGCTTGGGAGCTTTCAGAAATATTGGTTTTTGTTAACAACTGCAATGAAGCTATTTTTTACAACTGAAGGAAACCTTACTTTATTTCCTCTTTAAAAGGATAAGGATTTCCTCTTTATACTTTATTTTAGGGTACATCCGCAAGGACTATCTGAGAGTGCAAAGTCGCCTATAAAATCCATCAGCGTTAACTTGAGACCAAGCTTAGCTATTGGATCTTATGAACAATTCAGCCATGTTTTGTAGTAATCGAAAAGCATATGAAAATTCCATCAGCCTTCCTTAAAGGGCATAGCACACTTTGTAGAATGGAGTATATGTTCGGTAATTGCTGCTGAGATAATTTTCCGAAGTTTAAGGCTACTTACAGCTCTTAACTTTACTTAACTTAACTTAACTAAGGAGCACAGAAAAGGTCGAAATAAAATACTTGATCGTCAGCTACTAAGGCAAGAATTCCTGAAGGTCATGGCTCTTGCCTTGATCAAAGTCGTGAATTCCTGTTTGTAACTTGAACAAAAATTTGACAACAAGACACGACGAATATATTGTTGGATGCCTGATCTCAGGAGAAAGTTAAACTTTTACAATTCCTGCGAATTACTGACTGGATTAAAATTTCATTATATTCTTGAGATATTATCCAGCGGAGAGGTTTAGACCAATGGAGAGCCGAAAAGAGCTACTAACTGTCTTACGATAAACAGATAGTGAAATAGAACCGACAGTGCAGAAGGTATTTGCCATTTTAAAGTTATAGAAATTTTTGAGAAATTCGATCAACTCTATAATTTCTCTAAAATTCAGTGCAATGCTACTTCCCCGTCATTGGAAAGACATACGACTGGAATCATACTTCGTTGAGCCCTATATCCCATCGGTCTCAACTTTGAAACAATATTTACACCAATCTCCCTTGTTTGTAACAGTAAGCCCCCGTAAACCTAATCACTTCGACCGCTTTGCTCATTCCAACCAACGCAATATTTATTGTTGTGCTCAAAAACGAGTCCAAATCCCATCGTTTATGTGCAGGACGAAAACACACGGAAACCTGCGCGTATGCATGTGTGTGTGTGCATAATCCACCTGATACGAACAAATGATCAACGATTAGGCTTTTCCACAGTCCACACAGTTATTACCCAGCTATGCTTCGTCAAAACGCGTCCCATGAGGCTCACCGAAAGTCCCCAAGCCACAGAGCCGGTTACAGATAAGCACACGCGGAAAGCTCTCGAGTTTCCTTCCCCGATCGTAGATCGCCACATTCGATCGCCACGTCCTGCTGCAAAGCCCACTGCCCGCGGCAGGTGGGAATCGTCAGAGGTGGGCCATCCGAACCAAGCGGTCCACAAGACAAAACAAACCAGAATCACCAAAACGGTTAAACAAATAAACAGAATTGATATGTATAAAGTGGCCACTACCGACCCGGGGGCCCGACGGCGCGAAACGTGTAAAGCGCCCCCGGGGTCATGTTTGTTGGGTTTTTTTCTCTCTCTCTGGGATCGCTCGCTCGCCTCTTTTCCCCGATTCGGAGTCCGGCTTTGCAGACGATCGATTGTGCATCGTGCGGTGGATATTCTCACGTATGTTCCAGTTAGGCGCACGATCGCCACCGGTCCGCAGCAAGAAGTCACTGCCGAGGGTTGACCGCGGGTGAAGCGCGCCCGGTCAACGATTGTCTCTGGGCGCAAAGCGTGGGCCCCCAAAACGGGATGAAATACATACACATAACTCATCCAAAGTGCTATCCGATTAGCTCAAATTGCTATTGGGGAATCTATCAGGTCTAACAAATTGCCATAATTAACTGCCACTATCGGGGGTCATTTATAAAAATTAACGATCGAAAAAACTCAACTGAATTGAATCGAATGGCCGATCATCGAGTGGCGTGTGCGTGTGACTGTGTATGTGAGAGTGGGTGGATGGGTTCAGTGATGTCCGTCTGTCTAAGCCCTGAATATTTCAAGCTTTCTTGCCCATCGAAACACCTGTCCAGCTGTTGTCCCAGCGGAGCAAGATTCCCTCCTGGGGCTCATGGGAGTCTGCTCTCCCATCTCCGGGGTCGGGATAATCGATCGCCCAACATGACACAAAGCCCCCAACAAGGGCAAAAACGACCAGAGCAACTTCACCGAAATGACAAATAGACTTCGTACGACTATTTTCAGCGTAATATCTGCATTTACATTTCTCCCATTGCAGACGAAGCTAGGACTTTTACGGGCTGGCAGAGTCTTCCTGCCTCAAGAATCGGAACGGGATATGAAGGAAAAAAACGGCAACGGAAAATGTCTCCATTTACCGACAAATTTATGTAAATGACACACTGGACGCAGTTTTGATACTTTTTTTTTCTCGTTCGTCTGTTGAACTGTGCACAACGTGGTCTCCCTAGCCGGATCGTTTTGTTTACGCGCCATTTCTCGCCCCGAACGACCATTGTCGTGTCGGCGGGTGCGAACGTATCGACATCGGCCATGGGCAATGGAGCCCCAGTACTTAAGCCATATTGCTAGCATTAAGATGAGTAATGAAGACTATTTTGCTCTAGGCTTTGGCCGATAAATCCCTCTCCCCCTCCACCCGGCAGGGGACGAGGATCGAGGCCTAATGGCTGACCGTTGGAGACATCTTGATGGAAAAGTCGTGTTTCTACAAAATTGCATTCCAGGAGGAATGTCACAAAAACGAAGGTGAAAAAGAGGGACAAGAAGACACAGAGGGAGGAAAAAAAACAACCAAACAAACAAACAAACCCATTGTTGTGCTTTGGGGGATGTTTTGATACGGAGGCCTTGGCGGAGTACACATCCGGGGCGAATAATATTTTCATCCCATTGATGCGCTGGTTAAGCCTGTGCAGGTGGATAGGGAATTTTGTTGAATGAAAAACAAATCGTCTTATGAGCTAGCCAGCTCGTATGTCATGGAATTGTGTGCGGTGGAGATGATCATCGGTGACAAATCGGTGCAATAATTCCGCAAAAACTATAAATGTGTGACATTAATAAAAATAGTTTTTGGTTCAGCCGTGGCGTTGTACCTCGGGGGAGACTTTGTTGAATTAGCATATGGAATGGAGAGTTTGTGTTGTGTTTTGTATTCTATCGGTTCTACATATGTTCATATGTCCACTGGAAAGGCCGGAGATGGTTAAAACAGTGTGTTGTTTGAAATTGAGAAGAAAGAATAGAACCGTGGTCTGTCATCAAATCTTTAATGCTTTATTTGATTCGTTGTTATATTGAATGTTCTTGCTCGAGGACAAGATTTAGTGACTTCAGTTTTTCATTCGTCAGCGCTTGTCTTTAAGGTTTTCTCTGGTGTCTTCTGTCGAAATTTATAGGAAGATTTCTATACAACAATACTGTTGAAAGGACTGTTAAATACTGTTAAAGGACCTCCTTGAATGATTGAGACTCATAGAAGACGTCAGAGAGACATCACAGCAGGCTCTCTTTGAGTGTCCACGGTTCATAGCTGCCCATACGACTTCTCTAATGAGCTGCCACAGAAGTTACTGGAAAGCATCACTGAGACAATTCATTCTC
Organism: Anopheles stephensi; assembly: GCF_013141755.1. Classification (NCBI taxonomy): domain Eukaryota; kingdom Metazoa; phylum Arthropoda; class Insecta; order Diptera; family Culicidae; genus Anopheles; species Anopheles stephensi. Next base: position 82,942 of record NW_023405042.1, on the reverse strand, counting down.
GCTTCTAGGCGTTGGCCACTTCATCTCAAGGGAATGACTTTCCTTACAGATCAAAGAAAACCTCTAAACGCTGGAGGAGTCTCAATAGCTTCAACGCCTTTCTTGCTTACACTATGCAGTCTCGGCAAAATCGAGGCAAGTTTTTCATATTTTTCTCTCATTTTTTGGATGAAGTACCTCAGCTTATTATCAGGACATTAGACAAAAGTTCATGGAGGTTTTGATCCACAAAATTCCTAGAGGTTTCGTGGGACGTCTTACTCCTTATATATAAAATATTTCTTTCCTTTTGACAGGTAGTTGAGTAGTTTGCGACCTTACTTTTTGAGTGATTCTGGTCTATTCAGTGTTTACCAGGAGCTTTATAGTAATATTTTTCTAAGATGTTACGCTCTCTTATTTGGATTTGATCACTTTAGATTTTCTTTACTGATTACACAGGAAAGATAGGAATTTCTTGTTTTTCTAGCTTTTATTGATTAATTTAGGAAAAAATCGTATTAATATGATGATGATTTGATGATTCATTAGCTTCTTGTAATACTGTATTGTTTTTAGATCTGGTTTGGTTTTTCCTTAAATAACATTATTTAGTAACTTATTTGAATTTCTTTTTAAGATTTCATATCTAAAATTAAGGGGCGAGGAATCCCAAAATTTAGATTTATTTTTGTAAAAATCACTAGGGATTTTTTTTACTGCGATTCCATACATAAAAACACAAAACGAACGTTTATAATAAACCCTACTTAAAACGATGCAAATTCCACCCGTTCAGCTTCGAACCTCATTCCCAACTCCTTTTCGCGGTTTTATTCCAATTTCAAATGATCAATTTAGCATGTTTCTGCAATTGGAACATGATTATGTCATATTTTTTACAAAAACATTCCTTCGCCACGGTACACTTCCAAAAACCCACTCACCCACTCGGTAGACTCGGTGAGCCGTTTTTTTTTCTTCCTTCCTGTTGGAAGCTTGATTCAAAGGCATACCTCGCCTTACTCGCCATACACACAAATACTTGGAGGTTTAAAATGCGTTGCTAGGGTGCTTTAAACAGGCATCCGGGCATGCACCGACCGATCGTAACCTGTCAGGATTGGTGCCCCCACCCGGGATTGCTGCTGGAGAAAGGAAGCGATTCCCGCGTTGCGTCCGGGAATAACAATAACAAATGTTCAACAAGCATTCATTCAATTTTGGAAATTTTTATTGTAGCCTTGTACAGCTCCGTTCCTCTTTTACTTCGCTCCTTCTCTCTCTCGGATTTTGGGGAATTGCAAGCCGCTTGTTGCATTATTCTTGTGGCGTGGCCGGGATTTAAGAAATATTTTGTGCCGCGATACAAAAGCAACTGCGGGTGGGTGAGTCGGTGGTTTGTGCTCCTGCTTCTGCTGCTACTTCTAGCTTAATCCAGCGATCCTTTAATCCTTGGCCATTCCTTGGGTGGAGGACGAACGCCGACTGAGGTGAACGATAAATTTTGTGTTTTATTCGCGTGCTGCATGTAACGCCCCGGCCAACCAGCCGGCCCAAAGGGGTTCGCCGGAAGGGGTCTCGAGCCGGAGCTCGCGTTTTTGGGATGTTGCTGTTTTTTGTTTTCTTTGCAAGAATCGAAGCCAATCGTCGAATCGTTCCATGGAAGTGCACCATGCACCGGGTGTGATTTGATGATGCGTTTCCGCGACCATGTGTGTGTACTGCTCCTTCTTCCTGTTCGGGGAAATGTTTCACATAGTTTATGGTGGTTTTATGCGTGTTCCACATTTCCCCGGGTCCTCGGATGCCTATTTAGTCCCGATGCCTTCTGTGGCCCTAGTCACCACACACCGAAAACGGTAGGTGTCGTAAAGTGTCGTACGGTTAGCTAATTTGTGATCGTTTTTTATCGCTAACGTTTCAATTGCTGCTGATGGTGGTGGAGGGCTGTACAATGCGAGCTAAATCATACAGGCATGAGTGTGAGCAAAAACTGGGCAAGGCGTACATAAACTCGACATTATATTTGTCATAATCATTCTGTGGGTGAACTTTGCGACTAATATTTTGTTCTTCTTGTTCTTGCAAAGTGCCCCATTAGAGCAAATTATACATTTTGTGAGATTTTATTGGCAATTTTTTATACAGCGTTCATATTGCGCTTGGTAATGCGTGCGTTTGGCGGACTACCCTTCGAAAAGGTCATTCTTTGTATGGAATGGTAATGGAAGCGATTTTTTTTTGCTCTCTCGTCTCGAGGTTACATTGTGAATAATCCAAATCATGCAGATTTGCAGAGCGTTACAGTACGGCAAATCAATCATCACTCAACGCACTGTCAGATCGACGGAAGGAACACTCTCGCCCGTTTCAACCGGGACTCCGAAACTGAGACTCATTGAAATAAATTCAAAACAAGCGAGCATTTTTAAACAATTCCACACAGAACCGATGTCCAAGCGATAAAAAATGACATCTGTTGTACAAATTGTTCAACCCCTAGCATCCCCTCAAAAAATCACCCTCTCTACTGATCCTAATGGTGGTTAGGTTCTGGAAGCGCTCGATGAGATCATATTTTACTCGCAAAAAAGAGAGAGAGAGAGAGAGAGCGAGCGAGTGAGCAACAAAAAAGGCAACAAATCCTCCCGCGACAGCAGCAAACAAGGAGTAAAACATTTGAACAAGCTTTGCTACAAAACGATCGATGATGGTGGCGTGTTTTTGTTTCGGTTAGCAGCAGAAGAGTCTCCCACCCAAAAAAAAAATGCCAAAAATGCTTTGAACCTCAAAGAGACAAAAAAAAAAGGACGAAAGAACAAGAAAAATTAAGTCATGTTTGGTGCGCCTGCAATGCACAAACGGACACACACACACGCTTACTGACTGTTGCACACCACCAGTTGCAGTTTGGGAGGGGGGGGGGGGGGGGATCGTGGTTGATCGTTTGGTGTGGTTTTTGATCGTTTGTTCTGCGCGTTTGACTGTGTTTTTTTCTCTTCTTCTGTTTGTCTTTGCAGTGTTGCTCGTGTAGTTCGCGGAGCACAGCGCGCTTTATTCTGGATGAACATTAATCTCCGGCGTGTTTTTCGGGTGAACGATTTCATGCAATTTCAAGCCACTCGCGCCACTCGCGAGGGAATGCATTTGTTTTGTTTTGCATCTTTCAATTTCACCTCCGCTCCCTTCCGACCTCTCCTTCTCTTTCCCAATTTGAGTTGGGGGGGAAGAGAACATTTGGTTGGTTTTTATTCAGCAAATCAGCAGGTGGCAAAATGTATTTTGCCGTCCGTTTTTCATCACCTGGAAACGGTGCGTGGAAGGGGTGTTGGGAGGATGCATCCCGGAAGGGTGGATGGGGGATAAGAATGCCTCCCATTGAGAAGCCTGCAGCAGCAGCAGCACCAGCAGGAGCTCCAGAAATGAGAAATCATGTACGTACATCGAGGCCACACAGCACAAGCAAAAAACAAGGCGAAGGATCTTATGATTGATCATAATCATTTAGAACGATTGCTTGCAGATTTTGTGGTCAGTTAGCCGGGCTGTGGTTTGATTTTTTGCTTCGTTTCGTTCGGCTGAATGCATCATGCAGCACATTGTTTGATTGAAATCGGTCGATCGGCGTCAAATCGGCGTTAAATTCGCGTACACGTCATAAGCGATTCGAGCGAGCGTGGCCGATTGCATTGGGCCCTTGCTTTGTTTCACCTTTTTTTTTTTTGGGTGGGGGGGGATTGATGGCGATGGCGGAGGTCTGCAAGTGAGGACAAACAAATGGGAGAAAAGGTGTTGTGGTTGATTTAACGCTGATTAAACGCCTATTGACTGTGGCCATAATCAATTGACACGTCACCTTGGTGGAGACGCTTGGTAGCTTTAACCGAGCCGCAGCTTTTTTTGCCTTTGCTTTGTCACATAAAGCAAGAGTCACCCCCTTTAAAAGGGGGGTAGTAAGCTCGAAAGATGAAGCTTCATCAGTGCCTTGGGGCGTTGCGTGCACGCGCGCTTCGAAACTGCCATTCAGGTCGAATTTATGAATTACCACTCAACCGCCCGGCCGAGTGCATTAATTCAATTTGAATTCTTCCCAGGCACGAAACGGCCCGCGCCCGATGGGCCATTTTTTCGATGGGAAAATTACGCTCAATAAAATGCCGGCCGCCTCGATCGGAGCAGCTCGAGGATATTTGTAATGTTTTATTTCCTTCGGGATGTTACGCGCGCGCGCGGCTCGAATTTAACCGATTTCGGCCCACTCGGAAGGAACTTAAATGCGCTTTAGGAAAGGGAAACGAACGCCAGGATACGGTCGATAAAATAAACAAAAAATAAGCCCGTGAGGATTGCGACGTCTGTAGAGATAAATTAAAGACAAGAAATTGAATCAAAAAAGTGAACCGAAATGGGTTGTGCTGTGTGTGTTTTTGTGCTGTTTGTTACGAGGTAGTAAAATACTACTTCTTGCAAGAAATGACGACCCCATTGGGGGGCGCATCGAGTGGAGCATTTCTACCCCCCGACGGGGTAGCCTACTCGAGTGACCTAATGTATTGCAATGATTAAATCGCTCTAGGAGGTGCAATCGGACGTGGCACCCTCCGATCGTTCGTCCGGAAGCACACGGACGGTCGGGAGTGCGCCGGGATTGGGGAGTTAAAATTTACACTTGAATTATGATCGAGCAGCCCAGGAGCCGCATGGGTGACTCCTTTTGTGGGGGATGCGTAGTGGCTTTCCGTCTTCTTCCCTCTTCGTTCGATCCTTAAAGGAGTCAACCGATTTCAGCTTGGCAAGCGGTCCGAAATTGAATTCTCGCATTGTGAAAACCGGCTGTACGGAGAAAGTCAGCATGGAAGCTGCTGCTGGGACGACGCATATTGTAATTTTAGAATTTATTTACGCACTTAAATAAAATCCTCCACTTGCCAGGATGAAATACGGTTGCGGTGGCTGCTACCTACCCGGAGACGGGCACTCGGGTCACAGTGGGACAGCACAGTACAAATAAGCGAATATTTCATGCTTTGTGATGATTCTTTAGGTTTTTATTAATTTTTGTATAAATTTCTATACAAAACTATCCATGGAAGAATTAGATATTGATTAAAAATTACAATTTTCTTTAAAATCAGGAATTCAGTATCAATTTAGAAGCATTGTGGTGAATAGACTTAGGGTTGACATTATAAAAATGGCCGATTTTACCCAATTTATTACCCATCTTATTAAAGACAGATTTCTAGAGGGTTCAGTTTAAAGATGCAGTGTGGCGCCCTAAGTCGTTTGTGGCGCGGGCGGATCTGGCTTAAAGCTGTCAACTCCACTGGAGGATGGCTTCAAACGATCGGTTATTTGTCTCACCATTATTGCTTCATTGCGTGTGCATTTTGTTCCAACGATTCGGCGGGTTTGTTTTTTGAGAGTTCATTGACCAGTTATTCGAAGAATCAAAGTGTGATAAATTTGGTGAAGAACAATTCGGAATGCAAAAAACATCGTTTGAAGTAAGAAGTTTTTCGGTTAAATGATTCATTTTATGATGATGTTTACAATTCACTTCACATATTTTTGCATTCCTTGCAGACAGGACTGTACCGGTGCATACAATCGCAGCACATTGAACCTTGCCCGAACCCTGCGCAAGCGCTGGTCCGGTGTTTATGGCGTAAAGTTTTACAACCGGACCGGGTCATGTCGTTGCAATCTGGCCCGGGTGCAATAATCCATCCCTCCGATCATTAGCTTTTCAGATCGACGGTTTTTATTGCAATCCTCAGGTTGGTTACTTACGGAGTTTCGATTTGATGAACTTGTAAAGCTGCGCCTGCAATCACCATGGTGCACGGTGCCGAAGTCACAAATTCCAACGAGCTGGGTGCGCTTGGGTGCAGCACAAATTGCAAATCACACAAAACCGACCAATATTGGCCGTTGTCGGCACGGACGGCACCCAAGACGGACCCGAGCACACACACAGGATGCGCTTTTGTGTTGACCCGACCGGCCCGGGGTTCCTGGGAAGGTTTCTGGCGGGGTTTTTGTTGATGGTTGGTAAACATGGCAGTGTACCCCGGCCGCACTTTACTAGATCGCCGGATCGGCCGGAATCTCATCGGATTATGCAAAGCGATCCACCAAATGCGATTCCACGTTTGAATGGTGCCGGTTGACACAAAAGGCCGCCCAAAGACCGCGCCGGTGTAAAGAGCCAGCGAGAGAGAAAGAAAGAGAGAGGCCGCGTGTGCGAGTGTGGTTCCGGAAAAATCCATACCTTGTGGAGGGAAGGAGGTTTGTTTGGCATTAACGGAACACCTCCACCGTATTACCTCGCCGTAAGTGTGTGTGCCTGTGCAGTCAAAAGATCAAAGCACGGCGAACTCTCCCCGAGCAGGATCCTTTCCCCATCCCCACCTCAACCATTAAAAACGAGCGCGAGAAGAGGGAAACCTCACCCATGAAATCATAACGTACACCGCCGACGTCGGGGGCATCATCGACCATCAAACCGCAACGGGCGGCCCCATCGGCCGGTTTCCAAATGGTGGATTATAATCTCCCGCCCGACCAAATATCTCCAAATATTTGCGGTGATTTGTAGCGTTTTTATGTCTAATATCTCTATCAGAAAGCTACTTTCGGGTTTCGGGTGTGTGTGTTGCTTCCCCGTATCGGTGGGGTTCGTCGCTTCCACCATTGAAGTCTTTCCCTGTGGCGGCGATTTGGGTGCGGCTTTGGGTGAAGCCAGCCGATAGCCCACTAGTTTTAAGTGGTTAGCGGCGGTGAGTCGGTGAGTGTCGGAGTAGCTAAACTTCGCGTTTTGATACGAAATTTCACACATTGTCGATATACGGGCATGCAGGGGGGGAAAGTGCACGAAGGTAGGTAGGTTCCGCAAAGGGGGGTAAATCAAAATCGGACCAATATTAAGCAGCACCCATTAAACACCATTAGTGACGCGGTTTTTTGGGCAGCTCGCCGCGTCTTTGTGCGGCATTGCTGCTGGCCAGCCAAAAAACCGCCGCCAAGCATGATCGACAGATCAGACTAACGATCCCGATCGCCGAAACGCTAGCCTTAATCAGGTGCAGCCAGAGCGAAGCGCGTTGCAACAGAGGATGGAAGAGAGTGAGAGAGAGAGAGAGCGCAAACAGGGAGAAGTAATTTGCTTTGACTGTTTAGTTATTCCACTTCTCTTGGAGTTGAAAAATCCGCCTACGAATTGGCTTCGGCCATCGGTTACAGAAAAGAACACAGACATTTGCGAATACAGCTTAATAAAGTGCGCCACCCGATGCACGTATGCAAATCAGTTCTAAATGGCTTTCTGCTCGCTCTGCTTTTAAACTTCCACCCTTCCGCGCGAATATTTGGTTCGCGCGGGTTTTCGATCTTATCAGCGGTTTTTATGTAAATAAGGTGCAGCACGATGTAGAGGGAAGCGCATACATATCGCCGGACCGCTGGAATGGAATGGTATCCGTGTGTCCGTGTGTGTGTTTAAAGCTTACGTCGTGGCTATGGGCTGGAGGGAATGTCTGGAGTTTGGTAGATTAATCGATCACCATCAGCGGACGCCAGCGGAGTCCGGGGCTTGTGGTCAGAAATGGGAAAATGTGAGCAACAGATTTGGTCGTTGGATTTGGTGTGCTCGCAGATAGGAAAGGTTTATTGTATGTAAATATCAACAACACGATCGCCGCTGTTCGCCACCGTGCCCCAGTGTTTGGAGCTTATTGGAGGACAAAATGGGCTAAACATTTTTATTGATAATAATCAAAGAGTCCTTTCGAAGGGAGACAGAGCAGAAATAGCAATAGAAGTAACAAAATTTTAGGAGGTCGATCACGATAAATTGCCGACATCAGTAAGTGAGGCTAACTCCTAGTCGCGATGATAAAGATGTTGGGCCTGGCATCGATTATCCGCATCAGAAAGTGATTGTTTGGGATAAATTGTCTCTGGCATTGCGACATTGCGAAAGACACACAAAAGGCGACCCAAAGACGGGGGACCCATTATAATGTAGTTCCTGTCGCTGTTTCTGCGATCCAATTGCAAAAGGCTAGGGCATGTCTGTGTATTTGAAAAGGGCAGCCACAATAAATGTTTCCGAACACAACAGCCGGTTATGCAAGCCGCAAAGTTCATTACGATTCGAGCGCGTACCGGGTCCGGGGTTTCTATTTCACGATCACAGCGAGCATAGTTCTTCCTTTCGCAGCTAGTGAGCGAAGCGCCCGTCCACCTCGCCAGGGCACGATCAACAACTGCTGATCAGTGTTGATTCGGGGTTTTCCATTTTCTACACAGTTCTACGGCAGGATCACCGATGTCATTGAATGTTTCGCTTTCCTTTGGCGGTTTCTTTTTTGCCCCCAGATTGACGGTACGGCTCGTGAGAATTTGAATAGACAACCGACCGAGCCCAATCAGCCCCTCGGTACGCTAATGTCGGTCGGCGTTCGGTTGATGTGGCGCTTGCTTTTTAGCAACAATGTTGTCTTATTTCTATCACGGGAACAATTTGTGCTTGTTAGCTGCTTAATTGGTGGTGGGTAATTATCGTGAAAGCTTGCCCTTATGCTTTCACTGAGCAAGACAGGAAAAGGTTGAGGTTAATTTACCACACCAAGAGGAATCAATGAAAGTGAGCACGAAATTCGGCCTTATGTTACAAGCGCTTAAAGGAATAAAACACGATACATTATCTATTCTAAAACCCACGCAAGACAACCGATTCAAGTGATAAGATCTCGTTGCTTCCTTCTTCATGCTGGCTGGCTACCAGCATTAGCTGTATCGAGTCTGTCCACCTGACAAAACCCCCTGATCTGACCATAGCATGTCAAACAACGAAAATGATGATTGATATCTTTCAGCCCCATGACATCTATCTGGCGCACCACCACACAGACGACAGTAGGGGTTCGCCTTCGTTCACGTGCGTTGAAGTTCTTTGAATTAAGGTGACCGAAAATACTCATCACCATCGAATCGATCAGAAAATAAAGTCCTTTTCCAACGGCCCAACAGGGCAGTTATTAGCTTAGGTTCCTGTCACTGTACGTCCCGGGTCGTGAAGACGACTGTCGCGGGTAAGTACGTAGCTTCGACGCTGGAAGCAAAACACAAGCCAAGTGTCATGTTTTTGTTTCATTTACAAGGGTTAACCGTCCGCCCGGATCGAACACTTACCTCGGGGTAGAATGTGAAGAAGCCCCAAAAAAACTGCTCGTCCTATGGTTGCGATGGGAATCGTTCTGTTTCTCGCTCTCGCTCCCGTCTACTCTGCATTGTCAAACGATCTCCAGTGTGTGTGTTTGTGTGTGTGGTAAGGATTTTGGAGAAGCCGGCCCAGCCAACCAGCCAGCCAAGCAGTAGCCATCGATCAACCGACACTGACCGATCCTTCATCCTTCATTTTATTATCTCTCCAGTTTACTCTCGTTCCTGCCGCGCTCGAATGGTTGAAGCTCCCGAAAGCTCCCCGGTACGATATCTTCCGCATCGAACGGTAAGATCAGGTTTATTTATTTTTTCTCACATCTCGAAAGTTTTATCCACGGTCGAGAGCGTCGATCGTCGAGAAAACGTCACCCCCCGGTTCATTCGGGATGCGGGGATCATTTTTCAAATACCCGCATCGCTATCGTATCGTTCGATCTAATTGCTTGTCTTAATGTCCATCGTTTTGTGTCTATTAATTATGATGTTTTTTTCGTTGTTTGGGTTGTTGGTGCGATGGTTGTGGTTCGTTCTCTGGCCAGAGTGTGTGTGAGCGCTTTGCTTGTTGCTTGCGTTGTGGGACACACATGCTCGAATTCGAGGCTTTTCCGAGTGACATGATTGAATTTGTCATCCTTGCTGCTTACCCGTTGCTGGGCGAGTCTAGTGAAGGCTGAAATTTGCGGTCACAGAACAGAAATGGGATGAAGACACGGTAGAAAGGAACGCTCTATCAATATAGATCGAACTTCTCTAAGCTTTGGGTTAATCAATCACTTCGCTTCAGGAATGGATCTCCCTTTATCAGTAATCAACCAGCCAGAACCTACGGGGAATTCAACTTCAATCGACTGTTTTCTCCGCTTATCCTCTTTCCCATAGCTTCTTGACGACGTAATCGATCCGCGGTCCCGAAACCGGAAATCGGACGCTGACTAATGCCGCAGCAATGCTATGCAACGGCACCGGTACCGGTTATGTTCGCATGCTCGCGCGTCATTATGAGTGCGAGCGCGCTTTCCCAATCGGAATCGTTTTTGTGTGTGTCAAACTTTGCGAATGCATTACGATCGTTGCGCGTTTCCGAGTGTGGGCTGCGGTCTGGACGCGGTGCGCGTGTTTGTTTTTGCTTCCTCCCAGTGCTACCCAGCGCTTTTTATGGAGATTTCGCGAAAACCCACGTGGCTCAGCACACAGAGCCGGAGAGAGAGAGAGAGACGGTACAGACAATGTAGACTGGGGCGGTAGGCAGCACCAGTTGCCCAAAAGCGTTACGGCAGCTGCAGTAACAGCTGCACAAGCCACGGAGGGACCACGTCGAGGGAGTCGATCGGTTTCACTTTTTATACGTTCTCGTTCCGGGACGAGCAGCCAGACAGGCTTGGTTGGTTCGTTGGCTAGCTGGCTGTTGAATAAATCTTTTTTACATGAAATGGCCAACGTATAGCTAACGTTACAATGGGCAAAACGCCCATTGCTGGTATGGCAGGGTTTCTATTTCCCTCGCGCGTCGGGTGTCGGGTGGAAGGATAATAATAATAATAAACATAGTCATAGAGCCCACAGCACCCCGGGCCTGTCGGTGGTTGGTGTTGACATGACTAAATCACCGTCCCGGATCGTTAAATCAAAATCTCGACATCGCGACTCCGCCCGCGCTCGCTTGGGCTGAGCCGTTTTTAGACACTCCGGCGCAACGGCGAACGGACATGATTTGGTGGTTTCATGAAGTATTTTGAAATGTTCGGCTCGTCTGGGGGCTCGTTGGGGGTTGGCTTCGGTAATGAAATCTAGTTCAATTGTTGGATTAGCATACGTGGATTGAATGGAGGATTGTCGATTGTGTGTTGATTGCTAGATAATTTACGCAATTGTTAACGGCCGCAGTTGGAGTGTTCTGTAGTGATTTGTATGTTTGGACTGTTTTGGTAGAAACAGTTAGGTGAATTTTTCTTCTTTTGGATTCTTAGTCCAGGTTCACTACAAGGAAATTTACAACCATAAGGTGGAGGATTCGGATTCGGAATCTGAGGTTCGGATCCCTATAAGGGTTGAGATTTGAAGATTCAAATCCCAACTGGGATTCATGTAGTGTATGGATTGCCCAACGATTCTGCATCCTTGAATTTTCAATACAGTTCTAGGTTTATTCTCTCTTGAAATCACTAGCTGAGCAAACAATGCCATATGCAGTAAACCAGATTTTTTTTTTATAAAATTGAAGTACATTGGGTTTATTTCACTTAAAATGAACCTTAATGTCTGTTGCTTAATTCGAGTCGCAACATACCGCAAGAAGCACTCACTGCCATATATTGGGAAAAGTAATACTTTCCAGAGCATAAGGAGCGTTTGACGAAAATGGGTTCTGGTTTTAGGTTACCACTACTTACCAGTTCAATCACCTCGGCAATGGCGATGCTATTCTGAGCTTTGCGACGGCGACGACAAAAAACCACAGTAAGCGAACCGAGGGGGGCTTGCAGTTTGCATCGCATCTACCACTCAAACTGCGGTGGTTTTTCGGCGTTCAATTTGTCAGCCGGCGCATACGCACACAGGGCGTATCGGATATAGTGTTTCAGCAGACGTGAAGGATGAAGAAGATTGAGCACTCGGCAAGGCAAAGGTTTGGATGGGCTTTTTTTTCTTCTTCTCTGTTGATGGGGCACCGAGGGGGCGAGAAGCACATAAACATATTTTTAACCTCAAGCGAGCTAGTTCATTTGGCTGTCATAGTCATCTTACCGAAACAATTTGTTCGACACTCAGCTGCTCGCTTGTTCGTTCGGCGAGCGGTTCCGGGAGCTTGCCCCCACGGAACGGAACGCTACCGTGTCGGCTTTCAACGGCTGGTGTGTGGTGTGTTCTGGTGACAGGATGACCGACCAAGACCATCACGGCCATCGACTCGACAAAACGGTACGCCCGTTGTCGATGGTGCGACGACGGTTTACAAATTAACGTCCAACAGGAGAAAAACAAAGCGTTTCGGTACTTTGAAGCACATTAAAACAACGGAAGAAGTGTGCTGCTCGAAAGGTACAGTAATCGACGTTTGTCTTCTGTTGCGCATTGGAATTGTTTGCAGCTTGCAAGATTTTGTAGATCATACCGATCTTCTGGATTAAGGGTGTTGGAATCCGTAAGTAAATCTGAAGCCATCTTTAAGATTGTACCTGAAAATAATATTCCTGGCTGTCATTCTGCCACCAACACAGAGAATAAACAGGGTTTCGATCTGTTTTAAGCGCAGACAGAGTAGATTCATTCAGGCAGAGAACATTCTTTCACCATGCTCAGGTAGCCATCGGTGCTTTTGGAGCCCTTGAAAGGCCAACTACTTATTACGAAACACTAAAATCTTGTACAGTGTCAAATTAACATTCCTCCCTTTACACAAGATAAAAATATTGCGGCTTAAGTTCCTTAGCCGCCTTAAAGCATGAACCTTGCCGTTTGTTTTCGGCTTAGCGGATAGCTGCTTCACGAAGAAGAATAGAACATTAATATAGAAAATTATAAACATTTGGCGTTGTTGGGCAGCTTTTACTGCCGTGTGTAAATATTATCGGAAAAGTTCTTATTAAATGCAGTGTTTCGGTATCGGGGTGAAAAAGCTTCGTTAAAGGCCAGAACCTCTGCCATTTGCTCTTTCAACGGTAAATTAAACGCATTCCTTCCTCCCGGGTAAGCTCTCGTGTGCTGCGTTTATGACACCGATTACACACGTTCGCTGTAGAAAGTCGATGAGCAAACGCGTCGAAACAAACTGATTGATTTTTGGTCGACTGCCGACTGCCTACCAGGATGAACGCAACGGGCAGATCGACGGGTTCCTGTTCTTGTCGTGCGTTGAAGTTCTTTGCTTCCGCTGCCTGCGCTGCACGGGGTAAGGTCAGATTGCACTTTTACACTCCCAAACTCACCCACTTGTGGGCAAGCACTTCTTCCCCCGTTCTTTCCCCTCTTTCAATCCCCAAAGGGAAACAAATTGAATGAAATCGAAGACAGTAGTAATTATTTTTCTTATTTCCTCTTTTCCATGCATTTTCGACGATCGTTTGGGTTGGGTGCGCGCGTTGTGCTGTTTTGGCCAGTTTGCCGTTTGTTACTGTTTTATTTTAATTTGTCGCCGTCTCGCTTAACCCCTCCGTTCTCCCCCCCCACCCCTCCCTTCATTCCCTCTCTCCCGCATTCCCCCACCGTGTAATGCTGCGTAAAGGGAAACACATCAGCGTGCAAACGATCTGGCACAAACTGCAGTTGGCATTTTTCGACGATCGTTCGGTTATAGTGTCGCCCTCGAGTCGGCGGAGGTTGCTGCCGCCCTCGAGCTCCGGCTGCTGTTGTGTGGTTTTGTTTTGGTTGTCTCTTTGTTGCACCGTCGTCGTCGTCGTCGTCGTCGTCGCCGGGCTGTTTGGGGAGCTCGCTTTGGGTAAAACAGATCGAATCACGAGCAACCGAAGCAAACTGGGGGGGCTAGGGAGCTGATCTTTGGCGTTTTGGCGTCTGTTCGGGCGTTCGGGCCAACCTCGAAACGGAACTCGATCGTTTTGTGCCGGGCCCGGAGTCGAGGTCTGGGCTGGGTGGGAACCAATTTGGATGAAAATCAGCTTGCATGCCACGCGTGTGCAGTCGCGTCTTGCCACAAGATGCATCTCGGGTGTTGGGCTCCTACCAGTTCAGAATACCTCCTCGTTGACCCCTTCGCCCCATCACATCCCCAATCGGAGCGATCATGATTCAGGAGGTGCGAGCGAGTTTATTTCCACTTGCGAAACGTGTGAATTAATTGGAGGTTAATTATAATGTTAATCCACTGCACTGCCACGGCTGAGTCATATTTTATTTCCAATTCGACGACGACGACGACGGTGACAAAACTTGGTGACAGAGGGTGAACAAGGCAGCACGCTTTAAAAACAGGCACACACACACACACGGGGGGAAAACCGATCCCAATTAAGACATTAGCACAAATCCACCAACGGGCTGACCCTTACCGGTTGATCTGAAGATTTTTTTCCCCCCATCGGGGTGAATGTGTAGTGTGTGTGTGTGTGTGTGTGTGTGTGTGTGTATATTTTCGATTGGTTGTGCTTTGTTTTGTCACCCGTTGCGTGGTAAAGATATACGTTTGCTTGTGGCTTCCTTTCAGCTATAGAGTTCCTGTTTTTGCATGTATTTTACGATCACGATCGCTTAAACCAGTAGTAACAGGCGAGTGAACTATTAGCTGTATGAGAATAAGCGTGCTAAAAGGGAGTGCATAAGCATGATAAGGCTCGGGGTTTCTAGCTCTATTTCTCGCCACACGTAAATAGCTAAATTGTCGCCGGCAAAATTGGCAAACAATAATTAAAATTATTGCAATGATAATTAAACTGTCCGGAATGTGTAAAGCGCGGCACACAACGCGTCCACGAGAGAGATCGGCAACGATCGCTTATCGTTTTGCATGAATTCGAAGCGTGTGATGAAAAAATCGCCTCCCCGCTGCAGCAACACTTTTATTGCTGCTGGCGCTGGGAATCGCGATTGTGATCGCGGCATACCTCGGCTCTGCACTGCTTACCACCCGACCACGCTTAGCATATCGTCACCGATTAGCCCGACGCTCACGGTATGCGACCGAGGTGTTTCATGCCTCACTCAGCGTACTGAGAAAGGGAAGGGAAAAGGCAACTAATTGAATGGTTGAAGGAAATAGAAAGACTTAAACGCAACGGCAAGACACAGCGGCTAGTACAACTTAATCCCTCGTCAGTCCACGCTCGGAACGCTCGAATGATGGAGTCCACGCTAGACGATCGGCCTGGTAGTACAGGTAGCCGTAGTCGATGGCGTGCTTGTATTCGGCAGGCGCTTATCCCTCTCTGTCGCTCTCTCTCTCGCGCATGGCTGTCGGTGAAAATAATTAAAATATTCATTTCAATCCATTCCACCGTTCCGAAACTGATCGTTTGCAACAATTTCTACATTTTGTCGCGATCGTCTCGAAGCGCGTTTTTTTTTTGTTTGTTGGCCCGTGTGCGATGTGTTAAATGGCGAGAAAGAAGCAAAAAAAAGCCATCGTGGAAGCGAGGCAAACAGAAATAGCAACGCAAGAAAACCGTCAGCTGGGTCAGCCACTATCTAACCGTTCGCATCAGCGAGTAATTATAATGCTGACAAAATGAAAAATAATTGCGCAAATTTTATCCCCATCCGACGGGCAGACCAGCTGGGCAGCGAGCGCAGGCCTGCTTTGCATTGAATCATGCGGGACGGATAAGGTGTCTGCTGCAAGCGCAACAAATGGTCTGTTGAAAGGACATCTTGTACCGACGAATGGACCTGTCACAATGGATTTAAATAGATAAAGATGTGTGTGTGTGTGTGTGTGTATGGTTATGTGCTTATAAATGATCGGTTAAGAGTGTTGCTTTAGGCAAGAGGTAATTTATGATTATTGCTGGGAAGGGTTTTTATTGAGAAGTAATATTTTTACCAGCTTTTCCAATGAAGACATCTCTATGAACTGTATCCAGAGGCTTTGAAGAAGATGGATGCGAATTGAAGCGATGAAGGTTGGTCTGTTTTTTGTAACTATTTATTTGTTCAACACTTGAATCTTGCGTTTAAAAAACAGAATAAACGGTCTTTAGAATGCTCCATAACTTTGAGAAGATGGCTGCTGAGCAACTACTAAATCCTCCTACCACCTTTTCATTTATTGAAGCTTTTCATGCTTGTCAAAGGCCAATTGCAGGAAAAGAATATCTTGTAGCCCCTTTTCTGCCACCAAGGTTTGCCCAACGTAGGCCTGTCAATCTGTTCTTAAATCGGTTAATAGAGAAGGTCATCCGAATTTAAGTCCGAGCGTGGACTTGTGACATATGCATCATTGGTTCGAAGGGTATCCTACATATCAAATCTCAAAATCGTGCAGTAAATCAGCCAAGCTTATGTGGGCTGCTTATGGTAACGTCACTAGACAACCAGACCAGGAAAATCAACCCACATAAGTAAGCAATTAAGAATAAACAGTAGCAAGTATGGGGCAGTCTGGTGACCGAAGAGATAGCGACGTCGATCTTCACACTGCAGGGCCGGAGTTCTAATCCCATCCCTCCTATATTTCCTTCTTTGCCAATAATACCTAACAGCCACAGAAAAATCTTCCCAAAATGTATGTACCACCAGCTGTTTCTTTACACCCAATTTATGGGGAGCTTCAAACCCCCACCCCCATTAGTCCAAAGCATTCCAATTTTCGTTTGCATACGATCGCACAGGAAAAAATACACACACAACAAAAATAAATAAATAAATCAACCCAGAGCCAGCCAAGAGCTTCGGCACTGTTTGCTCTTTCTCTCATGTTAATAAGCAATTAATAAGGGTAAAAGATGAGAGCGCATTCCATCGGCATGATTTTCTCAGCGCACGAACTCCGGGCGCACGTTTGATGCCGTTTGATTCCTTCCGCCCTGTTAACAAACGTACAAGGTACGAACATTCCGGCCGAAACGTAAACATTGTGGTTAGGAGTCACTCGGCCGGGGAGCGCATACAGAGGGCGTCTTCTTCACAGGCGTCTATTTTCTTGGGAACTGGAATGAGCGAGCGATCGGTTTGATGCATTCCAGAGAAGCATGAGATTGTGCCTAAAATAACCGAGGTGAGTTTAAAGTATTTTAAATCTCAAGAACGAGCTTTTTTGGGCATATTTTAAATCAGCCTGTGCCTCGTTCTTTGCTCACCCGAAAAAAAGCTGCGCAAAAGTTCAAGGACGATACTGGTGCGTCGCTTAATGGGAAGGACCTTGCTGCGATCTGTCTAGTTTATCATCGGCCGAAATCTAAACTCGCGGGGCCACAATTCTCCCAGCCAATGATTCACTTTTAGTTTCGTAAGCGTCTACCACCTCCATCCGTCCGTTCGCTCGTGATTCATTCGAGCAAAAGGGAATTCATTAGCATACGTCTCCCCATCCAACCGTCGACGAGTAAATAATTCATCATCAATAGATGAATAAATCAATTTCACTTTTTGTGCGAACGAACCGAACCAAATACCAAACGAAACTGACTCCCCGACACTGTTGTCGGGCGCACTGTTGCTGCTCGTGCAGCCTACAGATCGCACGCCAGGAAGTCCCATTTGCATTTGGGGGATATCTTCTGTGCCCGGTTTATCGCACGCTAAAGTTGAGTGATATTTGAGCATGACTAAATGGTGCAACCTTTAGCGTGGCTGCCCGGCAGTGTATTAATTTCGCTACACGCCGCACTTATCTTGCCGAGAAACCTTGGCCGACGACCACGTGCATGGTTGAGGCGAGGCGCGTTGTTTTCGCGTTCGCGTTTGTTTGCAGTTTATGGAATGTGCCAAGATTAAGAGCCACGGTCGGTGTGTGGGAGTCACTTATGGACGCTCCAATGCCCCGAACGGGCGAGATAACTTCTGCCCAGGGTGAGGTGATCACTGCCCAGAGTAAGGAGAGAAATTGCAACCAGGCTATCGCAACGCCCTGAAAGGGACCACACGAGAGAAATGACACGACGACAGAACGTAGGGTAAAGTTCTCATAGTGGGGCCGTAAATGGAAAGCTTTCCCTGAAGAGCATAAGAAAAGCTTACACTAATCAGAGCAAAGGTTCGAGCGATCGCCGAGTTTGAGTTCGATTTTTGACTCTAGACCGATTGCGTTGGATATTTGAGCGTTAAACAGTTAAGTCACTGTTAATGGTTTCGAGGACTGCTTCACATCCCAACTCCCACCAGGATCCCACGCTCTGATGGTAGTGTGAGTGTGTGATGTCGGGGGAATGAAGTGCATTTCCCGGGACGAAGAATAAAGGGTTAAAAAAGCAAAACAATTGAACAGTTGTTTATCGTGCGGAGAGTTGCGGCTGCTTTTTTCCGGCTTCCTACACCTCGCCCAACTAAAGCACGATCGTGATCGTTGCTCTTGGTACCCGCTTTGATCCGTACTTCTTCGAACTACCCAAAACACTCGATCGGTTCCCGTCAGACGAGCTCGATCAATCGGTTGAAGAATTCGTAGAACACCGCACCACGTAATGTTGCTGTTGCCAAGATTCCAACCGGTGCCGCGTATGAAAACAAGCCGCTGGAAGTCCCAGTCCTGGGTGGGTAATAGGAAAAGCAAACAAATTCGTCTCGTTCTTGACGGGGCTAGATCGAAAAAGATTGTACAAAAATTTTCTGTTCAGATTTGGTTTTTGTTATCGTAGCAGTTGAGGCTTGTATGTCCGAATTTGTTTCTATCTTTCGTTTCTTTCGGATCTCGGCGACTCGATTCGAATTCTCTGGACCGTGAAGTACCTGCAGTGTGGTACGTGGAGTGGTAAGTCGTAGTGGGCAGCAAGGATGACCGCGATCCACTCGAGGCGCCCCATCGCCGGTCTGTGAAGGGGCAGGAAATACTGTAAGAGTAACACACGCGTTCAGCGTTATTGGGGACCAATTCTTCGACTTCGGGTCTGTAGATTGTTTTGCTATTGAAAGTATTTATTTATTTATCACTCCAAACCGTATGGATGCTGTGCGAGATACGATAAGAGCGTGCGAGAACATACTGTGGAATGTTTTTTCTCTTCCTGGAGACTTGAGAGCGAATTGATATACATAGAATGTTGCGTAGATTCTTAGGAATCCCTCTAGGAACTGGCGTTCGTTCAGGTGAACTGATTGACGGATTTGATAAATCGGATGCATCGGGATGGAATCGGAATGTCTGTTTATTTTTTTTTAAGATGGATCACATCAATTTCAATATGACGGGTACGATGCAAGAAGAATAATTAAAAGCTTTAAAACAGACGAAAATGGAATGTCCAAAGGATTGTACCGGTATCCTGGACCAATTTATTTCAGCTTGATCCTATCTGTGATGTAGATTGGTGCCCGGCAGGATTGAGCTAGCTGGACATTCCCTTTGCCTGGTTTTGAATATTCTCAACCGATTGTCCACTTTAACGCTCTAATAGCCTTCAATTTATCTCAAATTGCTTCACCACTTGCTTTCTTTGTTCCGACGCGCGCGCGTTGACTTTTTGTTCACTTTCGCCGCACTATCAACGTCGCTGCGTCGGGTTGGGTCCTTCACTTTCTATTTCCCTTTCACCTTTTTCTTCGCTCCATTGTTGTCGCTGTGCGTTTATTTGATTAAGTACGTGCAGTCGCTGCCTTTAGAACCTCGGGTCTAGATCTGATCCTTTCAAAGCGGGCGTGTGTGTGTGTGCTCGGTGACATTTTGTTTCGATTGCCCGGCTACATTAATCCGGTCGCTAGCCGCACTGTGGCACTGCTAGAACAACTTCGACCTAGAAAGACAAATTTATATTTTTCAAAAGAATGTCGCGATAGACCCTTTTTCCTTCATATTCTCCCGCGTTTCCCGTTCGATGCGCTCGTTGAAGTCTTTTGTACCGAGCTAATCGTAGAATCGGAAAGAAATGCACGCACATCGCATCGAGTGGCTGTGGGGTGTACGATAGGAAGATAATATATGACCACCATTTCTACCTCTATCATGCGTGTGTGTGTGTGTCTGGGATATGTTAAATCATCCCGAAGGACAATGTTGTTTAAGCAGCACCATACTGTTTCATTGTGTGGCTTGGGACGATGATAAAGAATACATCGGAGATATCCAGATCGAGCGGTGTGATGGGTCCGGGTTGGTAGCTGCGTGTTAGTAGAGTCGTCGTCGTCGTCGTCGTCGGTGACTCATGCTGAGAAGCTGGCTTCTGTAGAAGAACAATTTCGCGTACACACGTGGCGAGGACTGCTTTAGGGAAGAAATAAAGTAATGGATGTGATTTGATGAATTATAACTATTTAAACAACTCAAGCTTTAAACTTCTTCTTGGACAAATATGGAGGATAATGATCTTCCATGCATGTCAATGGTAGATTGTGCAATAAAAATCCAAGAACTAAAAGGATGTTCTTAAAATGAAATCTTAATAAAATGAAGGCGATTTCGTCTGGCAGATGAAGCCTTAAAATCGTTTCAAAAATTGAAAAATAAAATTCTAGAGTTACCTTTGAAAGTGTTAACCAAAATATTGTCTTTCTAGAATGCTCCTTTTTCATATTAAATACTTTATCTCATTTCCAGCTTCGTGCACTAGTTTCGCGCCGTTGCATTGCTTTCTGCTTCCTTTATTTGCACCCAATGCTCCGTGCATTCCTATCATTTTCATTTACACCCATCCAGGGAAAGCTTTGTTGGGTGTTGGATTTTCAGAGCACCTAGATAGTAAGTACCCTGCCACTTGGGGTCGGAATTTCGTGCACCCGTTGTACCCGGGCACGGTTCGTATCGAACCCTATCTTTCACACCACGGTGCAACACGCAATCCCTGCAAAGAAAACCTGCGAATGTCGTAACGTAATCCGGTACGAAAAAACATTGGCCACGACAATTGGCTCCCTTCAGAGCGACATGGTGTGAAAGATAGCACGCGGGACCAGGAACGAGAATGAAACCGTCCGAGATAGCCCCCGAAAGCGTGGAATGAAATCTAAACACAGCCGTCGAGAGCGTGTGTGTGTGTGTGTGAGGGAGGCTAAAGAAAAGGCACTAAGCCGTAAGAAATACAATGTTTGGGTCACGGGAAGCCGAACAAAACACACATACAGTACGCGCGCTTAGCCGATGTGGCCTCTGGTGGCTTAGCCTGGCGGGGATTGCATTGAAGGGCACACGAAAGAAGATGCCTGCATGATCACGCATGAGTAGAACGCAATCCGAGACGATGCGTAAGTAGCAGCAGCAGCAGCAGCACAGCATCGGTAACCCGTATCTTGCAACAATGTATGGGCTGATGATGAGAAATGTATCCGAGTCTGATGCACGGGTGTGGGATCGTGCACCGTATTATTCCCTGGGGTTTATTAATAGTTTTAAATCGACGTTTAATGTCTGGGAAAGGTGGGAAAGACACAAAATCATTTTACTAGACGGGAGAATAGGTGGATTTCTTGATTGCGAAAATATTTCTTCCCTGGGAGGAATGGTAGAAAGAGGTGGCTCATCAGCGTTGAGCAGGTCTTAAGTGGAAAATCTTATTAATATTGTGTCATGAGGTACGAGATTTGTCGCATTAGTTGAAGAGAACTAAGTGTTTTGTGCTTCACTTCAGGTAAAAGAAGGTTCGATTGAAGAGGCTCATTTTCTATTCAAATTAACATGAACATGAATAGAATTTATAGCAAACTTATTGAAAATTATAGCAACGACTTTTCACAGCTACTGACCACCAGAAATGAACCTACAAATGATCTTCAAATGAACTTTTGTAGATTTGCTAATTCTCAAAGTAGATTTAGAATTATTTGCTAATACCATTCATCTAAATGTCTTTCCCCAACGACTTCTTCGCTCTTCTAAATATTTTACTCAAAAGCCTACGAAAAATCAATAAATTTTCTTCCGTTTCGGGATATTTGCTCAGCGTTTTTCGGTCCGCTCCTCCCTTTGGCAAAGAGTCAAAGAGCAGCTCATAAATTAGGCACTCGCAAATAATTTTCATCGACGCCCCGAAGGAACCTCCCCTGCGCAATTAATACAGTCCTGCCCCTACAGCACTGCCGGGCTTACGCAACTCGCAACAAACGAGTGTAACGACCATTGTGCTACCGCCGGTGATCATCGGAACGGAAAACATTACTCTCTTACTCTCTCTCTCTTTTCTTTTTTGTTTTGGTTCTCTTTCCACGAAATTCCCCCCCATTCGCTCGCCCATGTTTGCCGTGATGAGGGCGGACTGTGTGATATAAATCAAAAATTCAATTGCTCGCTGCAACAGGGACCCACGGAGAAGATGGGGCACGCACCGGACGCAAGCGCGTCCAGCAAATTACCCTGGCTTCCACGCCAAATGGCCGCCCTATGCGAGTGCGTAATTAAAAGTTCTAATTCAATTAGCGGAAGTGACCGGGAGGTTCACCGGGTTCCCCCGGGGTCGATCGTCGATGCCGGATTCGCGGAAAATGGGAGGAGACCGTCTCGCTGTTGCTCGTGCTTGCTTTCTTCGGCCGTTCGCTTTTCGCCGCATCCGCTTTCGTCGGTGCTACCGGTGTGTCCAATGTCCAGTCGGTGCTCGGCTGATGATCTGCCCCCTTTCGATGGTGATGATTATGACGATAATGACCTTAAACGGGCTGGCCGTACGGAGGGCTGGCGAACAGGGAGGAAGCCGGAGCTATCATAATATGTTGGCGCGCGTTGGACTGTTGTGTGTGTGTGTAATAAAACAAAACAGAAACGACATCGTGCAGGAAGGCGTTCTACCAAACGGGGGTTGATGAGAGCGATTGAGAGAAAATTGATGTGGCCCCGGTGTTGTTGCTACCTATTACGTAAGTTACGTTGTGCTTCGGCCGAGTTACGGATTTGAGCTGTCGATTCGTTAATAAATTAATGATAGGATAGGGTAGCCATTTAGCGCAGGACATCCCGTGTCTTCGATCGGAGTTGCGCTCGTGCTGCCAGCGTTACCCGCCAGCGTTTAGGGAGGGTTCTGGTCGTGGACACGCGCTCATCGATGCGTAGAATGACGCCTACCACAGGCGGAGCTTATAGTTTATGATGACTGGTGCGCTTGTTTTCTAGAAGGGAGATTTTATTTATGAAGTTGGTTGATCTGCAGGCTAAGATAGATTAAAGTTAATGCTTTTGATTAATAATATTGTGAAGGGAGTGTCTGACAATGTTCTAGTTATTTTTTATGAATTGGGGTCTCTGTTCCGCGAATACTTCTAAGTTGCTTCTAAAAGGACTCTCAGAAGGACGCTAATAATTGTAAGGTGAATTATACTAGAATGGCACCGAAAGACCCAGCTCGTAAAATCTCCTTAAGTTGTAAATAGAGGTCAAGGAAGTCTCAGAGACGTAAATGAATATTGGGTCTAAAATTTTCGTCAGAGTTCTAACTTCGCGCCAGGTATTTTCAGTGGAGATACTTCCTCCGGCTGTAGAATTATCTATTGGCAGTCAATATCCTTGAATATCTGAACACCTACGTTGTTGACGGAGCGCTGACGTTTGATGCTTAAGTTCTAAACGAGGTTATCACGGGGTAAAGGCTTTCCGAGGTTGTTCAATCGAAGGAGAAACGATTCTCATTTCAGTCTTCCCTACAGGATAATTGATCCTTATACATGCTGTCAGTTAGTCTTAAGTAAATACTCGAACGAATATTCACATTTGGTTAAATCTTATTAAATTATATTGAAATTGTATTATTCGTGCATTTTATTAGTCGTAAGAGCCCAAACAGAATACGGTGCGCACTTCCAGCAAAACCCCCGGCGAAGACGAATGGACCGTAACAAGGTGTGAAGTTGATCATCGCCTGCGCCTAACATCAACGCTAATCAGTTTGATTGCATGTTCAGTGAATCATTTATCACTGATAAAAAAGCGGTAATTTCGTTTTACAATATCATCACGGCCAGATGAGACCGGCCGCATCAAATAGAGCAGCTGCACACTGGACGAAAGAGCAGACAAAAAAACCCCAGTGAAAAGAGAAAAAAACACGGCCAGAAAGACCTTAGCGATAAAACGTGCGCAGAAGGTTCACTCTTTAAATCATAACGATTCATTCGTTCCACCGCAAAGGTTCGTTATTTGCCCGCGTATCCCCGTTTTCCGTTCGTTCTTTTGGCGGCAAACTGATGAGAGTCGAGGTTAAGTAAGGAAAAAAAAAACAACACCTGAAACGCTTAACCAGTGTGAGGAAGTACCCAGACAAAAAAACGACGATTGAGTGACCACCACCGGACCACTGAGACTTTGGGGGATTGGAATTGGAATGAGTAAGAAGTGGAAAAAAACGACACGACCCCGGCAAGCATCACGGCACCGGGGCCGGAACCATGTAAGGGCGTGATTAGAGCGTTTATGCTTGGTTGATTTTTATTATCGGCAGAGTTTCGGGCCCTCTGATGCACCGCTGGCCGGGCATGCAGGTTGCAAAAAAAAAGGCAATTCGGACACGAGAAAGGTGCATCACCGTACCGGTGGTGCGCAGCTAGATCGGGTGGCTCAACTGCAGGCGTACAACCGCAGCAAAAAATTGGCATCACGCTCATGCCACACGTTGCCGAACATCTCTGTTATTATACCATAAAGGAATGATTGAGCAGGTTTTTTTGCTAATTATTTTTCTAACAGCTTCCCCAAACACAGTCTTTGGGGAGCTTATCGCTGTGAAGCGACAGAGAGAGAGAGAGAGAGTGAGAGAACGAGGAAAAAACCATGAGCTGGCAGTGAGGAGGAAAAAATAACATCTTAAGAACCATTTGAAGCAGGCACGGCACGGAGCAAGATACTTACGGTCGATCTTGCGTACAATCTGTGCTACCGCGCGTCAGAAGGATGAGAACGAGCCGTGAATGGTGAAGCGGCCGGCGCAAAATGAAGTGTTTGATAAGTTATTGTTTATTTGCCATTATGGTCACTTGTTTAATTGATGGAGCGAATGGAGTTGGGCCCTTGTTTGTTGGAAAATCGGTGGGAAATTCGACAGATTTGAGGGGTGAAGTCGTACGAGTGGTTGCTCAAGTGGCGAGAGATTTCCCACGCCAATGCACTTGTTGGAGTGTTGGAATCGGAAGGTAAGTGTTTGTGATTTAACTGTTCCTGAAGACCTAGAATTCCTACCAAGCTCTGTAAAACGATTTCTTTGTAGCTTTTACTAGCAAACCTCTCTCTCTCACAACGACTCAATCAGACACCATTTTGTGTTTTCCCCCCCGTTCTCTATTAATATTCCCACACAACGGGAGTCGCTTTGCCTTGCTGATCGCCAACAGTCCTTCGCCTTCCCTGAGCAACTCAGCATCGATCGTAGGTTTAAAGATTTGGATGTCGATCTCGTCCAATTGGACGGCTGGATAAAGATCGCCATCGTCGTTCGAAAACAAGATCCTCAAGACACTAGAGGCAAGGGAGCTTTGTCGAGCAAAATGGCATCCAATCAGCAAATCCGAGCAAGCCTGCCAGTGACACTCCGCTCCGAGCCAGAACCGGGGACACAGGAGGATCTATTAATATAAACTGCTAGTTTACGACGTGACGTTTTGGGTTGTGATTTGATTAGCCTGCAAAAATAAAACGTCCGTCCGAGGAAGAAGGAGCGAGAACCGCTTGAACGTACGTACCTGCGGGACCACAAGCTGACAAAAACCCACAAAACCGATCGCCTAATGGAGCTGGAGCCGGACAAATCGGGACACGTTCCACCTAGCTCCGGGTCCCATAGTTTGCGGCGGAACTAGAAGTAGCAAAAAGGCAAAACACACACACACACACACCGAGACAGACCCGGGGAGACCCAATCAGCGGGCCAAGTGACAGTCCACGGCGGCCCGAACGACGCCATCACAGTCGTCATCTTAATCATCACCGTAGTACGGTGACGGTGTGGGCAACGCGGAATGATTATAAAAATATGCAGATGAGATACGCCTAGAATTATAATGTGCCATGTGGACATAGGATCTGGCAACACGATTGTGTGTGAGTGTGTGTGTGTGTGTGAGAGAGAGGCAGGAGAATGTGTGGTGGGATCGATTCCCGTTTCCCGCCCCAAAGACCAGACCGAGGTCGAGTTCTTGGTGATGGAAGCTGCCTCAGTTTGGTTGGTCAGTTTGACTTGTCAAGGTCTGATCGACTAATTTAGCTGACGAGGCTGAAGTGCAAGATTATGCCACTCGTCATACGTGTTTGCAAGAAGGAGGAGACATGTCAGTGACAGGGAACGTTTTTTGCGCTCTTTTATGAGACGAAGAGGTGGCAACTCGAGCCAATCATGTTAGTTATACAACTTTACAACTAGTTTAATACTATAAAGAGCCCTGCATAACTTGCAAGAAGGGATATTCAACAGGATGTCCTCCATTTTCTAAGGATCTTCTTCCAATCATCCCCTGTCTTGATGATGAATCATTCCCGTTCGCTCGAGTTACGCTTAATCCTTCACAGTGAAAAAAGGTAAAGCCTGACAGCTGACCGAGTAATTTGTGGGTGACGATTGGTCGTTACTGGTTGTCAAACAAATGGTGACGAATCCCTTAAGGTTCATGCCAGATGCCTCCAGATCCTTTTTCTCCATTTGTCATGACAGGCTCGCGGGACGGTCGTTGATGGAAAAGGAATCGTTTTGCTGTCCGAACTGTAACAGTAGACTTTTTTGTTGTTTTTTAGCGTTCCCTTTGAGGAAAATGGTATTTTGTTGTTGATGAATACGGCTGGCGGGATTACGATAGCCGAGGGATTAGGACCTGGTGCGCATTAGAAGGGAAAGGTGAGAATAAGAGTCATGTTTCTCGCATATCCTAACAGAAGCAGAAATTTGAAGAATGAATGGCTTTTATCAAACAAGAAAGCTCTATGAAGAATCTGATCTGTCATCAAAGGTGTTTGAGATTAGTTTGAAGAATAGAAATGGATGTTTTTCTTCGATATTCTATTACATTCTTCAAGGTCTCTGACTATTCTGTGGTATCGATTTTGCATTCTCGCTCGAGCTCATAAGCCGACCTTGCTTGCTGCCTTAATTGTAACAAGATTGTGCGAATAATTTAATATAATTTTACAACCGAGCTAGACACCCTACCCAACCATCTATAAATTGCATCCCTGGCCTTTTGGCTGGCCTTCCTCCAAGGTGATCTCTGCCCAGCTCAGCGCAACACGACCGATACGTGTGTCATAAAATTCTGGACATGTGCCGAGCTCGGGCGTTACATTCATTGCTCTCGCGTACCGGTAAGCATCGATCGACCGATTCCGACAAAGATTCCAATCACGGCGAAGTAAATAAAAAAAAAACCTTCCTGAACTTCCAGTACGCGAACACGTACGTACCAACGATTTCAAGACGAGCAATCGTTCCCAGTTTCCGAAGCGAAAACGGCGCACGGCAACCGCAAAACAGATCGACAAAATAGTTAACGTCGGAAAGGCAGAAGAAGCTTAAAAGCGGCCGCGAGGTGTTGGACGAAGAACCAAACTTCGCGCCACGATCATCATCATCATCCGAACGCGCTTGTAGGCATTCTATTTCGCTGTCGCCCAACTTGCGATGGGTCTAGCCCGGCCGGACGGACACGTCCACCGGTTGCAATGGTGGCTGCACTAAATGCACCTCTCGAGGCGCGTTGTGCAAGGCGTGAAGCAACGATTCGTTCATCCTGAGCTCGTGTTGCGGTGGCTAGGCTCTCGTTGCGCTGGAGACTTCAATGCGATGCACGAACGGAACGAGGAACGGCGGGATAAGTATTTCACAGTCCAAACCCACCCCCTTTGGTACCTCAACACTGATGTTTCTCCTTCCCATTCCCTCCCCCTCAGCATCCTTTTGGGCGACCGCCACCGTGTAGCGTACAATTCATTCAATTTGTTTACTATTTTATTAGGCATTAAATTATTCAATTCCTCTGTTTCAACATCTTGTTGCGCCGTGTGTTTACGTTTGTTTATAAATATGTATATATTTTAATTTAATGAAACAATTGCCAGCGCTGGAGCCGACGAGCAGGGCGAGCGTCAGACGAGGCAGCTGCGGTGCTGGATGTTTGGTGCCGGCTTCGTGCTCAGCTACATCCCGCCAGTGAATGCTCGTGAGGCTGCATCTTGCGCAGCATGTTGCGAGCCTGGGTGCAGTTGTAATTGAGTTAAGAGAACGTAGGCGCACAGAACATCCCGCCATTCCGCCGCACAGCAATAGCAGAAATCTCGCACACGGCGCTGATTCCGTTTATGAAAACGAGAAGATGATCGTGCTGTGGTGGCATTTGCATTGCGCACGGTGGACGAAAGATGCCACACTATGACACCAGCCCGCCAGCTTTAAAAGCTCGTAGCGAAATGACCCTCCGCTGTGAGGTGAACGATTTGAGGTTCAGCGAGAGAGAGAGAGAGAGAGAGAGGGATAGACGGAGACCGAGTGTGGATGAACACTATTTGTGGATTGGATTGACACGCCGCAACCGTTGCGATCGTTTGATCGCAGCACGATCGTGCCAAGGGACGGTTGAGCGCTCAGGAGAGAAAAACGGGCAAATTATGTTGTTAAATTATAGAAAATTCTGTGGTAATTAGAATTTTTCACAGCTAGGAGCTACAGTTCGCGGGATCTGGAAGCGGGGTTTTGGGCCGTGTGAAATAGTGTGGCTGTTGGTACTTGAAGCACAGAAGTGATACTTTTTAAGTGCCGCCAATAAGTGAGCGAATCTGTGAGAACTTTAAATCGAGCTCATTAAATCTTCCGTGTGATGTATGGTGATCGTTTGGCTGTGGGATGGAGTTTTGTGTGGAATTTGAGAGAAATAAGTAGTCATGAGTTTATGTCAGTTTTTGTTTGGAATGAATTTAAATTATTATACAGCGAGAGGAAGAACAATTCACAACTGAACCTTACTTTACTATGAGTATTGCCTTTAATGAACAACATAGATAAGGTAGATCAGACACTCTAGCATTAACGTCAATGAATGAATCCTAAATAAACTAGTCGATTGTTACAGATCTTCAGCTCAACTAAAACACAATCAAAGGTCCCATTGTTGGTTTATTGTACGCTTGTTTGCGCTAAATGAGCCTTATCGCACTTGTGTACCCTTCAGGTCTGTTTATACACCCGGTATTTGTTTATGAGATTTCCCAAACCAAACAAATCATAAACCTCCTAAACCATCATCTAAAACCCGCCCTACAACGTGCGGCACTTGCAGTGGCCTGGCCCGGCTCGCTAGCCCAGCTCGCTGGCTGGCGGCGAACATTAGAGGTGCCATAAAATGTGATTGATTTCCTAGCTTTCGACACCGGAAGGCCTCCTTTGAAGCAGGGACGTATTCACTTACAGCCCCTTGGGAAACAAACACGGACGCACCAGAACACGAGTACCGCGACCCACTCAGCCCAAACAACTTCTCACCTCTGCTTCAGCTATCCTGGTCCACGAGCGTGATCGCTGCAAACCTTCCAACAGTACCACTGCACAATGCTCCGTGTGTCGAAAACGGGCGGAAATAATAAGCGAACGAGCGTTAAAAATGGAGCATGGGAATTGAAGGGGGTTTTGGGTCGTGTACAAATACGAGTGATCATTCCCGGAGTCTGTCTGCTTCTTCGACGACGACAACGACGACGGAGGTTTTCGTATTGCCCTGTCTGTGCTCTATTTATTCCCGACGAGTCCCTGCCAGGATTCGGTCAGGTTTCGGAAACCTGACGGCTGAAGCGGGCCAACGTCTGCACAATCGCGTTCTCGTTAAATAGACGAGCATTCTTGTTTGGAGCAGAACAAAAACGACCAGGAAAAAAAAACAAATGAAGCGCAAGAACAAAGCGGGCCAGGGATGAGAAAAGCCGCCACCGACCTCGATCTGCGCTTTGCATGCGATTTGTGTTTGTTCGATGGTCGTTCTTTTGTAATTTTTTTTCCTGTGGTTTTTTGTTCCCATCCGTGCATCCAACAGTGCTTGTATATCCTGTAAATCACACCTTGCCTGAACGTTTCTCACCATGGCGGTGCTAAGATGATTGCCGGTCATATTTGCTTTTGCGTTCGCGCCGGCACGAAATGGGCAGAAAATGCACTTCATGAGCGGTTTTGCATTTGTCCTTGCGTGTGCATTGAAATTCATGAAAGGGACAGCTTTTGATGACACACACACAGAAAAAATGGTAGTGAAGGATTTTATTGCAGGCGTTGAATTCTTGTGGTATGTAAAAATGTGCCGTAAATAAGAAAAAAAGCATTTTTGAATGAATATTTCGTATTGATTTGTACGTTTTTTTTTAAGTATTTTATTTCTTCTTCGGTCTCTGTCTTTTTCTTCCATTTGTCACAAGTGTCAAAGATGAATTGATTCTTGTTTATGTCAGGCCGCAAGAGTTCCACCAAGCCTCACCAAAAAAAAAAAATGCATCACCAAAACGAACTCCAACCAGCGCCAGAACATGAATCAATCTTAATGCTCGGGCCCGAGTGCCTGACAGGATTTGCCTGCAGGATTCACCAGTGCCAAACGAAAGCTTGCCGGATCCTTGCCGACTTGACGCAGCAACCGACAACATGCAACATAATTTCCGATGCATAAACATACAACCTGCAGTGCCCCGCTTCTTCCCGCTCCGATCCACACTCCGAACTCCGATCTTTCCTTCTTTCGTTTCATCCGTTTCGCCGTCGTCATCGTTGTCGCTCGCTCCTTTTTGAGTCGGCCTCATCGGCACTGTCGGCGTTCGGCCGGCCGGATGGATGGTGTGGCAGGAACAAATAAAATGTAAACACCATCAGCATGATTCATTTGTCTTATTTGAATAAAAGCACGGCCGCCCTCCTGCCAGCGGTTGCCCATTTCCCGGGCAGCCGGAACGGATTGCGCACGGCGTTTCGGGGCGGACACCGAAGGATTGTCCCTTTTCTCGCGCACCGGGTCTCAATTTCTACTCTTCCATCCTTTTCCTTGCCGTGGTTTGTTGTGTGTGTGTGAGGGGCTTTTTTTCGGTTACGATCGCCCATCGAAACTATGGTCGGAAAATGGCCGAAAAGCGAAAACAGAATCGCCCCCCCCCCTCCCAGATTTTTCGCATCAAGTGCAAGGGAGTTGAAGGGGGTGACAAGGGAGAAAAGAGGCAAAGGGCTGGTGCTGATATTGCTGCTGACGTTGTTGCTTCGGAAGCCTCATGGATGCCTGCGAGCGATGCATGAAATTCAAACAGTTCCCAATAGTTGTCGCCGATCGGTAAGAGGTGGAACGAAAATTGTCTGTAAAGCTGATGAGATGAATGTTTTTGGTTAATTAATTTTTTTCAAACGATTTTCTGAATGATTTTTTAATCTTAAAACACCGATAAAAAATTAATTGATGAGGAAAATCAAAGAAAAAAATCATTCAATTTTAGCTTCCATAATTTCTTCTTATTTCTTCTTTATGGGTTCTTAGAACCTAAGAACCCTGTTTTGCTCCTGTAATGAATAATTTCCTATCAAAATTAACAGATTTTTTATTGACACTACTTAAAATAATTTTTTTCACAAAATTTAGAAACAGAATGATAAATCAAACGTTGATTGATAACTTAAATTCTTCATTAATTGTTATTGACTTCAAAATCAAATTAACTAAGTCGCTTTTAAATTCCTGCCCAAACAATCGAAAACTTTTCAAACCACCCTCTGGGAATAGGGCTCCCATCGCACCACGGCCAGACTACGTATACGACCCCAAATCACGACACAGCAACGATCGGACCGATCAGTTATCGGCTCTCGACCACGACAAACAAACCTTCTGCCTCCCGTCCCATGGTCGAAACAGATTTCTCTCCAGGGTCTGCATCCGTCAGCACAGTGACTGTACTGCAGAATACCCGGGCACAAAAGAGGAAACTGGCGCGAGCGAATGCACCGCCTCGAACCAACCGCCACAGCATCACCGGCAATTTCACGAATGCATCAGAAGCAAAACGATTGCAAAACGGTCGTGAAAATTCTCTGCTTTCCCCCGGTTTTTTTTCCCCCGGAGCTGTGCTTTTCTCTCCCCTCTTCTCCTAACCCCACTTCCCCGATTGATGGCAAAAACGGCACCTTGCCCAACCGTGGCAGCACTGGGAGCAACCGACACTTGAAGATAAAGAACGGTGATATTCAAATAAATTCTCCACTTATACGAATGGAATCAATCTCCGGATGATATATTAAGCGCCAGGGCGAGTGACGGCGTGGCGGAGGAGGCGAGAGGGAAGAGCGGCGGTGGTGGTGGTGTGTCGCTGCATTAGCATTCTATTTGTCTCCTTTGTTTCACAGTTGTAACATTTAAATTAAAAATCTTTCCTGACATAATAATTTGTCAACTGCGATCTCTTTGATCTCGCGTTTTCTGGTTGGTTGGGGCTTAAGGAAGGAAGTGGGGAGAGAGAGAGCGAGCAGAACAGCGGACGCAGTGGAGCATGTTTGCGTGTGCCATGAAGGAATGAAACAATTTGCAATAGCACCCGGTGGACATGGCCTGTGGACAATGTCAATCCAGGCAGATCGAGAACCGAGCGACCGGTGATCGACATTTGCGTCGTGCGGATCTTGTCGAGCTGTCTGTACATTGAACGAGCTGTGTGCGTTTTTTATTCTGTGTCTGTCGACGTCTTACGTTTTTTTCGATCTTCGCCCCATTGTTCTCGTGGAGAAATTGGCGAAACGAAGAGTGAAATAAAACAGTCAAAAAACAGGCACCACGCGCGCACTCCTGCGCAATTGCATCGTTCTCTTTCACCGGCTGCTTCTCTTCCTGCGGTGACAGTTCGCCCTCGTCGACGGCTGTCAGTCGGTGACAACTTTTCGCGCATTTTCACGCCACACGTCGATCAACGTCGGACGGGCACCACTCACTTGCTATCGATCGATCGCGCACGGTGGCCGGTTGACGGTACGATGATTTTTTGGCCGACGATTGAGGCCCAGCTTAACACGCACACCTGTTGCGCCTGCATTTGCTGTTGCGCCTGCATTATTCGGACTGTTTATTTATTCGATTGTCTCTGCAATCGGGGCAGATCGTGCCACAATTTGCACAAGGAATGCGTTAATGCTTGCCAAATGCTCCCGGCAAGGCAGCAGCAGCAATTGGGAATCGGAGGTTCGTCGCTTGACCGTTCGTTGATGTCTTTCCGTACAACCGTATCGAATGTGCACCAGGCTGCCAGTTTCCTGTACGCACTTTCGTCAAGTTAAATGCGAACAGCGTGAGAGAGATTGAGCAGGGAAGGGAGTCAGTCGGGAGGCAAATCAACCCCTTCTTCCGCTTCCCCCAACCCCTTCTTCTCGCTGCCATCTTGGGTACGTTTCGATTTCAGTGGTGGTATTCGATTAAGCGAGCGGTAATTTGAGACGAGTACAGCGAAACAGTAGCTGTGAGCCGCCAGCCGAGGGATATTGATTGCACAAATGAAGCAAAAGGTGATTGGGGTTTGAGTTGACCGAAGCGATGGCAGTGCCGATGTGACGCGTCGATACGATTAGCTGAACGAATCAATCGTTCCGCAGAATTGCTGCATGCCGAGCAAAAAGAAAAAAGGAGAGTTGAGTAACGCCAGAACGAACGTTCGATTTACATGGTCGTTTCGTATCATGTCACCGGCGTCGCTTGCAGCACGAACCGATCGGGAGACCATGGCAGGGCTGTTAATGCGTTGTGTAACATTTTTCATTTTCATTTAAGCGACTGCTTTCACTGCCATTACCTAGTGCACCGATCGTGTTTGAGTGTTTTTTCTCTCACTTTACGGCTACGGCGCTATATTGTTATCGTGACGATTTTTTTCCCTGCGAGCAGTGGGCAGTAAATCTAGTTTGTGGGATTATTTATTACGCATTTAGCTGAATAATCTGCGTCGAATTAAGTGACCGCAACTCTTGCTGCATCTTAACGAGAATCAATATTGTATTGCATCATTACACCGGCTTTCCGCCCCGCATTGCGCGTCTAAGCTGTCGAGTTATTTGTCTTTAGCAACAAATTATACTGCAATGGGAATGCACCAGATACGGCGAGCTGATTGACTCCAGTCTCAAGCAAACAAGCGTGATCGGGAAACCTCATCCGTATCAAAGAAAAACGCACCCAGCAAACGAAGCAGGAGGATAATATTTTCTCTCGAGCACAATTAAATGTTTACTGAATAATCACTTTGCGCTCCGATTTTCTGACAGTGTGTTGACGGGCTGCCCGGGTAGAGCACATCGGGCCGGACGGCTAACCGCACCATTACAAACATCAAGCGTCATCGGCACTTGCACACGCCATCAAACCACCACTTGACCTGAAACCCCCAAGCCGTCCCAATCAGGCACGATTCTCTAGGCCCCCCTCTCGTTGTGTGTGAGTCTTTCTTGTGGACGTCCAAAGAACGGCCAGAGCCTTGCTGGATAGTTTGTTGGATAAACAGATCGGCTTTGCTACAATGCTTTCGATTGTTTGCTTTCTTCCTGCTCGGTCGCTCGATCTCTCTCTCTCTCTCTTTCCTTAATGCTTGATACCCGGTGTGAATGGCTGCAAGAATCGCGAGGACACAAAGCGTGGCTCGGTGTCCGAAATTGAAATTATCCATACCCCCGATGCTCAACAAGCGAAATCTGATGATGAAACTGGCGATGAAAGCCAGACGCTGACAGAGGTTTCGTGAACCGATCAAAAGGGGACGACCATTGCACGGCGTCTAGGCGATCGGCGAACGAGTCCACAAGCTACGGGTTTTGGAGATGGGCCCGAGACTCTCGAGTGTCTCAAGAGCATAATGTATCGCGGATATCGCGTGGAGTAGCGTTGCGTTGTTTGTTGCGTGGAGTGTGATAAAATTCGAGTCATTCTCGATCAAACCTATCCACCTATAGGCCTTTCTCTATCTCTCTTTCTGCCTCTTTCACTCTTGGAGCTTCTCAGTGCGCTGAACGAACGCGCAAGAAGTACAGATATGTCAGGTACCTTCAATACTTCCCCACCGATGTCAAGTGTACGCCGTGTCGGGCTTGCAACGGGGCGATTGTTATTATTACTTTCATCATATTCTAGACGCTAGAGAGCTCACGATGTGAAGTAATCCTGTCTGCATGCTTCTAATGCAGTGCTTCACGATCGCACATCATCGCCTCGCCTGTTGCCAACCGGGGGTCCCAGGGTCCCGGGACGATAGTTGGGTAAATATTTATTCAAATAATCCCATTCACCTTCCCCGAAGGCTTGATGAGCTCCACGGCCGAACCGCAGTCACACTTATGGATGATGGCGGACCCTCGCGAGTCTTCGCCAGTTTTCTTCGCCCGATTTCAATGGCCGATCAATGGCTTCCAAAGGTGAGGGGGGGGGGGGGGAATTGGGAAGGTGAGGTGGAAAATTGTTGAAAAGTAAGCCGGAACGGACACAAAGTGTGGCCTAACGAACTTTGAGCGGCGGGGACAATGCACGCTCGATGACACTGCAAGTACACCGCCGTGGGGGCGAAAGGACGTTGATGCATTTAGAGCATTGTTGTGCGTTGGAAAAGCTTGATCTTGTTTATTTGGGTTCATTTTCTTCCATCGCCGGGCTGGGTAGAACGAATTGAGGTGAGAGTTTTCCGTTGATTAACAGTAAGCTTGGGATTGACCGTCAAGTACTCCATCGAACAATGTGTATGAGAATTTTCATGAAAGTGTCAGGAAAAAAGTTGGAAATTATTTAAATAATGAAACAATAATGACAAAGTCGAATGAACTCAACCTGAATAAACTGAAAACTATGATATCAGTCTCAGTATCAGAACACACTCATTCCATCCCATCAAATCAGATCCACTTGTTGATTATTTAGACCCTTCAGGGGAATATTCTGAGCTCCTTTTCTTTGGCTGCAACTCAACTGATAAACATCGTCCAGAATCACTGTTCACTCCACTGCACAGATTTCGGTCTCCAGGTTTGTGTTTACTCGCTATTAATGCGCTTGTACGCAATTTTCCGAAAAAACACGCCAAAGCCCCCGAAGTCACACGGCTTCGATCGATCCCTAAAAAAGGCCGCGCACACATCAGTTATCAGCACTTGGCAATCGAACCCCGAACCGTCCGTCCGTACAGAACGGCCGTACCGGTCATAATTTAGGATTCACGCGAATCGATCCCAGCTTGGGCATGGTTACCAAGCTGGGTTACCCGGAGTCACCCGCGGGCCAACATTCTACATTGTAGGCACGGTAACGTTTAGTAAGATCATTTAACGCTTGCCGACTCTTTCGCTCCGTAAGGGGGAAAATGCGACTGCCAGCAAAGTCAGGCCATTTAGAGGGGAAGAAGGCGAGCTTTTCCGTTTCACTTTATTCGCGCGATGTGAAGCCGTTTCTACCCAGGACACGTTGTGTCCTCCGGTGGCCACTGCCGGACTCCGGACCAGCGTCGTTTTGCGCGAACGTGAGGGATGAATATCATTAAGGTAATTTTCCTTTAATCAAATAATTGCTATCGCGATCACGGACGGGTCCTTTCTGTGTGCGGCTTGTTGCACTCGAGCTCGAGTGCTGGAGCTACGGACCAGATTCAGGGCTTCAGTAACATCCCGCTTCACTGGCGAATGTCGCCCGCTGAAGGGCTTTTTGGAGTTTGTAGCCATGCCGCTCTTCACACGCCAAACGGCGAAGCTGTTTTGTTCTGTAAGGGAGAGATCCGGGAGGCTGACTGTTTCCTCTCCGGCTGTGAAACCGAGCTTAATGCCCGGGCGAACGCGCGTTCTCGTTCAATGGGTAGTTATTATTTTATTATCCACCGGTTCTGGGTGGACTCCAAGGTTCAGACATCGGGACAAGCGAGAAGGACAAGTGCTGAAAGGCTGAGCTTGAAGAATGGTTGCGCATGATTTTTAGAACCGACCGACTGACGGAAACACCTTCCGGCTTCTGTGACGAGCGATTGAAGTCGGGCGGGAAAAATGAACGCAACGTCAAAACAGAGACACAGAGTTCGCTACGCAAGGGCGGAGATGTTTTGGGCTTGGGATGGGCTTCAAGAGTTAATTTCCCTTTTGTTGTTCTGGGCGGCTTTTAAGGGTTGATTAGAATAGGAATGGTCTAAGAATCCTAGTGTACTTGGGATTAATTTCGCATGATAAATATTTTATTGCTATACCTAGAAATCCTTTTCGCTTATTGCTTTTTAAGATCAAAGAGAAGATTTCTTTACTTTGCGAAATGATCTCCACTTTCTTCAAAAGATCTCTCATATCCATCTGAACAATCGATTCCTCGATTATAAATCAAATAGATCCTTAAACCCGACCCATCAACCTAAACCTCTTCACTCACTTTACGACGTTTTGTTAATTAGCGAAACGGACCTTCTTCAGAAAAATATTCCAATCCTTTCTGTATCCTTTAATACCCGATCTCTACTGAGTAACGGATTCCGTTTTTATTTCTAAAGCCACCATCCAACGAATTTTCGATTTGCTTGGCGGGTAATCAAAAAATATAATTACTCGTAGTAAATTCGTCTTTTCAAAAATCTCTGCCAATGCTTTATGCCTCCGATCGTCCACTTGGAGAAGGAGATGTGTCTTATGATTTACGATTTTGGGGGATCTTTGCCGATCCTTTGGAGCAGAAAACTAGCGTGGATAGGGTACATTAACATTCCAACGGTCAGACATGCCTCCAACCATCAAAGCTAACGCCTCAACGCGATGAAGGCAGCAGAAAAGATGTCGGGGAAAAAATCGATCAGCATTAAAACTGTGCATCCCGCAAAAATCGTTGGAATTCATCCAGCGAGTGAGGTTCCTATTGGGGGTTTTCGGTTGCCTGTCATAAGCCTAATCGAATCAACAGCGCGCAGCCTCGAATAGTGCTACGAGGTTGATGATGTGCCAGTGCCATTGTGTCGCGCCATGATGTGTTTTTTTTTTCATCGATCTATCCTCTCCTTTCGATTGGTCAGTGCTCCCAACTCGCCCCGGAGAGCAGTAAGGTGACAAGAACCTCAAGAGCTTCGTGTGATCTCCACACGCAAGGGTTCACAAAACTTTGTTTCCATCCAATTGCCGTTCGTCCAATCCAATTCCTAAACACCTCGAGACCTGTCAAGTTGAGCTGCTTCTACCCTTTCTGTCTTCACCCCCATCCACCATCGGGGCCAGCGCTGTCGAAAACAGCGCTTGATGTGTATAAATATTGATTTTATGATTTTCCAAATTTATGATCTAACGTCAATATAATGTCTTGTTGAGCATCGGTAACATTTCTCAAGTGCTGTGGTGCGATCGATCCGGGCGACGACCGCACGCTCGTGTGTATGTGTTTGTGCTGCGTTTCCTGTCCTCTTGCCCGGCCCCCCCGCCTCGCACCGTATCGATCGATCGACTGGTCCGATCGACACACTCTTCGGTGGTCTTTTCGGTTGTTGCAACTCTTCCCTTTGAGTCTTCCCACCAACTCCCACAGCAAGGGAGGGTAGGCATAGGAAAATGGGAAGACCGCGGGAAGGGAATGAATTTTTAATCCAAAACGGCTCTATTCGCCACGAACGCCAAACCTTCCGACTTCACGACTTTCCCGCAGTCGCAGTCGGGCGTTTCGATTTCTATCGTTTTTTTTTCGTGTGAGGTTGAAGACTGTCCTGTTTGGATTTGAGTGTCTTCCTTCTACCCCGCGAAAACGAATGAATCGTTTTGATCGATACTCTCAAATTTCAAAAATGGTATTGTACCTTCCTCGTGTCAGATAAGCCACACATGGGGAAATGTGTGGGGCGATGAGACAGGACAGGCGGGGTTGATTGCGCCTGCGAGAACAAGATCGATCGCTTTGCCGTTGTCAAATCAAATCCAAAAGATCGAACCGACACCGGCTAGAATGCGGTTCGCGAAGATCTACCGCGGCGTCGGACTAAGAAGCGGGGGGAAATCTAATTTGTGTTTTGATGTGCGTTCGAATCGGGGCACAAGATTTATGCGCCGTGATGCCTGGTATCGTGAAGCTGTAGGGAAGCGGGAGGCCTGTTTTTTTCTTTGTTTTCTCGAGAGGATCACCGCGATGTTGTTCGTGTTGGGTGGGATCGTTTATGTGGTACTATGGCGAACTTGGGTTTCCTTTGCGGGCGTGATCTTTGTTTGTTTGTCTAGGAGGATGATGATGATGAGGATGAGTTAGACATTGCCGTAAAACACATTAGCGCGAATATTATTCTTGCGAAATAAGGTGAATATTCTCTTGCTATTTAAATTAAATTTATTTATTTTATTTGACGAGTATTTTGAGCTCAACATGTAAGGCTTTCAACATAAGGCTCTCCCATGATTTTTTGTACCAACGATAACAAACCAAAGGACATCACAGAGATAAAGAATCACAGTGTAAAGGATGCACGAACCAAAAAAGAAATTTTCCAAAATATCACAGACATTCTGTGTACTCCTCGCTGGGGGATAGTTCAAATCTTCAGCGAGTCATCTGAAGCTCTGAAAAGCTCAAGGATGTAAAAGATTTATATTTCAGAGCAAAACAGTTGAAGTATAAGCCATTCCCTGAAAGTTCTCAGTCGGCTTCTTTAATCAAACGACGTCCTTAATTTCATCGAAACAGTTTCATTCCATCAGCTTTAATCAAACCCTTTTGTGCCTGAGCGCTTCGGACTGAGCTTGATGATTTTCCTTCGGAATCCCATTTAGTTCTTCGTGTTGTGAGAGTTCCGTTTCGAAGGGTTCCTGTAACACAATTCAGGCCAGAATAGCGTTAAAAAGTCCCACAGAATGCTCCTTTCTTCACGCATTCCTTTCCTGCGAGCTCTATTTACCTATTTTTGGTTGGAAAATACAGTTGCTTGTGAAAGAACAAAAAAAAGGAAAGAAGCAAAGGCAGAGCAACTTTTTTTTTTTTTTTTTTTTTTTTTTATTCATAAAGAACGGCCTGGCCGTATTGCTCAGAGCAACTTTTAATGTAGGCCAATTCATCCTTACGATCCCGTACGCTCGAATGAGTCTTACTTTCCTTCGGTGGATTCAGTCAATTAGATGGATCATCAGCTGCGAACGGAGCACCAACATCCCACCATGACTCAGTAAGGTAGACGATTCTAGCAGCTTTTAACGGCTGCCGGCGTTTAGGCTCGCGTAGCTTTTCACGCCACATTAATGGGCGTGCACAAGAACACAGAGAGCTGACTGTGCGGGTGAAGGTTCATTCTTTAAAGTTAGCTCATCCGGAAGAGGGAAAGCAAAGAGGGAAACAGGCTTGTTAAACAACACAAGAACCAGGCCCGCCATGAGGTCTGGTAACGAACCAAGCAGTGGAACCTTGTCCAAAGGAAGGCTCTAATTGAACAGCTGGAAGCAAGGAGGAAATAGGACTTTCAGTTGCAGGTGTAATGTGATGAAATACGCTTCATTTGAGGTTCTAGTTTTTAGATTATAATACAACAACTCTTCGGTATAATATTAGCTTTTTAGGTTCCCCAGCATGCATCAAAAACTGGGAAAGTATTCAAATGCTAATCAACACACGAACGACATACCTCCCGAAGACGCCATCATGCGATCGATCCTATTAGAAATTAAATTCAAAACCGTCCATAAACGCCTTCGTCTACGGATACCCGGCCAGTGATCTCGTCAACCAGAATGGTTCAACACTCGTAAAAGTCACTTTACCGAAACTAGATTTATGTATTTTCGCTTTCTTTTCATCCCTTGGTCTGCTAGCGTTCCTTGCTGGGTGGGTACGCTTCCATAAAAAAACCTCAATTCCTTCGCTTCGTTCCTATTCCTTGGCATGCCACCTTTTGGTAAAATGGTGAACATCTGCTAGCGGCTACTACTGGCCGCGTTCTTGTCGTGCGTTTACCACCGCAGTTGCGACTGAAAATCCGTTCGATTTCAGTAACTAAACTTTCTCGTATTCGTTGCGTTGTGGCGCGTTATCTAGCAGCCGTATTTCAGGCAAGGAATTTGCCATCTGAACTCCATTTCCAACCGTGAGGGAGTGAGATCGTGCTGGACCACGAGGGAGCGGACATTTTATGATCGCGTGAAATTTTATTGACCATCACCCCAAAATCCCATATTGTCACAGAAAGCAATGGCTCGCTTTCGCGCTTACACTCGCCCCAACAAAAAAGCTCCCCATTACGTGGGGAATGGGCCCCCACGGGACAGTTTTGCTTTTTTTAATGTGTTAACGACCACGAAAATGGGGGTCCCGAACGATATTGGCCAGAGCTGCTGCCGATGCTCGGGTGAGGCTGGTGGGTGGTTAGTTGGGGAATTTACACTAATGTGTCGTTTTGTTAGTGGAGAATTATTACCAAGCTAGTAACGGGCTTCGACCAGAAGTGTCGTTGAGCTGACCATAATCGTTTCAAAAGCTGGCAAATGGTAGAGCTTATTTTGATGCTTTCGATCGAACCAGGACGAATCCTTTTTCACTCATCCGCAAAAAATTATCCCGAAGAGAGTCTTTGGCTTAAGTTCAGGTCGTGTGGTCAATCATCTTTCCGAAAACCACACCGAAGAAATGCCTTCGTTTTTAATGTTCTTCCCGGGTATTGGCCAACCCAAATTAAACACGTGGGAGTAGAATGGATTTAACTGTTCGGCCACGATCCCCAGCCCTCAAACCCTCGAAGGCCCCGGTGATCGTGTTTATTTGAGCAGAGTTTTCAAGTCGGAGTTTTATCGATTGGAAGGATTTTTATTGACTTGTTCGGGCAGTTTCGATCGGTTTTAATCCGTCGCCGGACGACACCTTTCCGTCGTTCGGTCGTCGTCGTCGTCGCTGATAATAGGATTCGGGTTTATGTGTATTTTGTATAATTTCTTCCACCTCAGGGATTCGGTTCACAGAATCGGTCAAAATAAGGTGTTCGTAAATCATACAAGATACTTCCACGGGTAAATCACCACCGAACCGAACGTCCGTCTGACCTCGTTATTATTTACGTTATTGGATTCATTCCGGCCGCGATGTCGATGGGAAAACATGTTTTAATGGATTTTCACTGCTTCGCCGAACGATACCGTTACTGATTAGATGCGCCAAAAGCTCCGGGTGAGAGATGGAGAAAGAAACGCTGCTGTTAATCGGATGTTTTGATCCTTTTGTTAACAAAACAAAAACTTCAAACTCGACTGCGAATGGGGACAATTTTTTGGGAATAGGAAAGAGACGTCAACAAGAAAGAAAAAAAAAATGCCTTAAACGTAAATCATTTCTCAAGAGCAATCGAACAGGACTCAATCAAGACGATCAATATCGATCGTGCATGCAGCGCGTTCGTTTGCACAAAGATGGCGCTAGCGAGGAGTTGTCGAGGAGTTGCAGAATCGTACATACGGGCTGGGTGGACATCACGTACACCACTACCTACTCACGATCGAGAGCAATCATCGTCACCAGCAGTGGTCAAAGTCTTCATCGGACAGGATCGTTCGATCGAAACGTAAATGAACTTTAAAAACCGCTCCTTCTCGATGGTTTTGCCAACTGGACCGGCTTCCCTCTGGCCGAATCCAGCATGCAGTTGTTGTTGGCTTCTGTGTTCTTTTTTTATCATTCTCTCTCTCTCTCGCTCACTCTCGCGTTGCTGTCATATTGGTGGCGAGGTTGTTTTGTTTTCGTTTTGTTTCATATCGTACCTTAAGCTTCATAAGTTCGTCATGTCGTCATGTTCGATGTCTCTTTTTATTCTCCTCCCATTAGGGGAAACTCATCACCAACACAAGCGAGGCCACATTCTGACAAATCGAACTTCCAGCCCCAAAAGCGGCCCAACATTCCCAACGACCGGACCAGCTTTCATGTGTTGCGCTCCATCATTTTCGTCAACGTCCAAAGTACAACGGGTCGTCGTCGAGAAATCAGGTTCGTCGCTCTGGTGGTGCAAATCTTTCTCCCTTTGCCCGGCCGTGATCTGTTTGTTCTTGCTTGCTTCTTGTTGCCAACTTGCGATAAAGAGTTTGATTTCCGCCTCAATTTCGAGTGGGGATCGGGAGCATTCCACGAAATGTGTATGCTGTTTCGTTCCATTTCGCGCGCTGCTGTCGCGGAGTTGGGATTGCCATTTCACTCGCTGTGGCTGTCATTGGGTGGTGTTTTTTGCTGTCTCGAGTTTTATGATGATTCTTGTTATAGTTATTAATTTAAAACCGAAAAATGTTAAACGAAATCAAACACTTTCCACACACACAGCCGAGGGCGAGGCGAACAAATGAGCGGATCGCATAAACCTGGGCCGAGAACGGGCCGAATGCGATTGGGCAAGAGCCCGACGGTGATGGCGGTTTCGTTGGTGTTTGATGAAGAGTGTTTCTTGCACCCTGGTTTACCATTTTATTCTTGCAAAGTTGGGCTTCGTCATCTTAACTGTATGAGAGAGCCGAGCGATTGGATCGGGAGTAAAAAGTTTTATTTGTTTAATGTGATTGGTTAATTATTATAGTTTACAACAAGTTTTTATTAATTTAAAGTTATCAAAAACTGTATATAAAACTGTGTATTTAAAATCTAGGTGCAAGAAGTCAACGATAAAAGAGAAAAAGAGAGTCTC
Organism: Anopheles stephensi; assembly: GCF_013141755.1. Taxonomy (NCBI): domain Eukaryota; kingdom Metazoa; phylum Arthropoda; class Insecta; order Diptera; family Culicidae; genus Anopheles; species Anopheles stephensi. The sequence continues at coordinate 39,633 of NW_023405042.1, read as the reverse complement.
GGCACAGCAATACACCTCAGCGCGAGGAATTTGACGCAAAAGCGCATGACAACCGATTTGTCAGTGTCATTAATTGCACACACTCTTACACACACACACACACACACGCATTGCACGCTTATGGTAGCAATTTTACGATAGCAAATGAAGATATGCCCACCCCATAAATGAAGATCCCGCAATGCATTTGCAGCACGGAGCGGCAGTGAGGTTCGTCGCCTGCTCGCACATTTAAATCTTTTCCATCTTTTCCACCGCCGTGCGTCATCTATTCTACCGATCAATAATCGTCGTCCCATGAGATCGATCATACGATTTTGCGCGGCGTAAAGCACGCTCTCGCAACGATACACGATAAAGGCAGATAAGTTGAGTTCAGTGGTGTGCAATGCACCCACAAGAAGTGCATTCAGACGGACGTTGGTCGAGATTGTTCATTTCGCGTTGGCTTCTATTTCTTCCCGGCAGTTTCACGGCGGGAAGTCAACTCCCGGGCAGCTTAATCTTCAAACAGATGATGATCTTGAGCCGCTGACTGGTTGACCGGCTGCCTGCACCAACTCGATCGGACGCCCTGTTTTTCGTTGCGTTGTGCTATCTCTCCTTCCGCCTGGCTGGCCTGGATGGCCGATGGCCGCGGGAGCGATGATGAACGTTCCGATGGTGACATTTTGACAGCCGTAATCAAGCGAAAACACGATGTACTGTCAGCTACTGGAAGCCTTAATCGGTTTTCCCTTCCTCACTGCCGGGATTTGCCCGTTTGACTCTGCATTCGTGGATGAGTAGGTACACTTATGTGTAGTCCGGAAACAGATCAAGTAAGTCCGCGGGAAGAAGACATATAAACAGGATCACTCACTACGAAACCAATACGGCACAGATGGTTTAATATGTGCGTACGTGATTTCGTTCCTTCCCGAGTAGAGTCTTCTAATAAAGTGCTTGAAAGGGGATCAAATTTTGGAGTGGATGCGAATGTTCGGGGTTTTCTTGTTCCCTGTTTTGGAACATTAAACCCGGGCTAAATGTGTCGCAACTGGCCCGCCGATGGCATGCTGCTTATGGAAATAGGAGTTTCTTGTTATGATTATGCACCCATTAGTATGCCAATATCGAGCCATTTCGGTTCGGTCAACCGTCCTGCGCAAAACCGTCGCCGGTCGCCTGTCCTTGTGTGACATCCCGGACCACCAGGTGACTCACTGATAAAGGTTGTGCGAAAATTAAGTTCTTCCCGTGTAATGGTATCTCACACACGTTTCAGCCCGTTGCTATTAATATCGATCGAACGAGCCGAACGGCCTAGATGGTCAGACACCAGGCGATTTGCAAATACGTCTCCGCGTCACAGCCTTGATCCCGTGATACACAGCCGAACACACACAGTATCACATTACCGCAGCACGATCGTAGCGAAAGCAATAAGAAAACTGCCAGACGGGAAGATAATAACATTGATCCTAATTAAAAGTGTGATATATGCGATATAAAACAAATTAAAATACTCTCTTTCTCTCTCTCTCTCTTTCTCATCCAGACAACATAAGACTCACCAGAGGAGCCAGTTGGGACGAAACTAGTTAGAGAAAGACATGAAAAAAGGCTCAATTTCTTTGCTTTCCCGCTCGATGGAAATCGATTTCGATTTGCTTTCTGTGTTTTGTCTTTCAGCTTGGTCTCGAGATCGAGATATTCGTGTACGCAAGGCTTGGTTTGTTGCCAGAAGATGATAACTGCTTCGCTCTTTGGTAGGGTCTTCTGCGATGCTGCGATCGTTTCCCGATATTTGATATAGCAGTGATTTTGATATCAAATCAATTTTTATCGATCAAAACTGCTATGGCTGGCTGGGAAATTGGTCGGACATTCCATTCCAGGGTGTAGGGTGATGGGTGAAAAGAAGGAGGAGAAAGGGGTGTCTGGATGGTGTTTTTTTGTGTGTGTGTGGAAAAGAAAGTCTATCGCACGATCGGGAAAACTATTCGCGAAATTCCATCACAAGAGCCCATTTTTTGCACATAAAGTCTTTGGAGTTATTTCTTAATTTTGAGCTCGATTTGAGGAACGTTTCTTAGAAATCGTTCGTGATTGGAGGAATGTTCCAGATGGAAGTGTGTTCGATCAACCAAATAACACACGCCCGAGAAGGTGAAACAAGTCATCGCGGTACTTACATGCGAGAGATTCCGTTTGCTCAAGCGTCCACCGCACACCGAGGTCATTCTATATTTTTGATGGGCATTATTATATTCTGCCCACGTCCGCCGATCGTTACCACCAGCGCCACCGAAAGTGTGAGATTTTGGCTTAACAGGTTGTTAAATTTTACGATCGCTATCGCCTGTCATCCTGCCATCCAGGCGGGCCGAGGCAGCCTCGCAGAACCGCCATCGCGAAGAAAGTTCGCCTGTGGTGCACGAGAAAAACGAAACCATCCGTCGCCGTGGCCCGATCGTCGGTTGGGCGGAACGATATCGGAAAGTGTCGCAAAAACGGTCCCTTGTCAAGTGGAACGGAATTTACTGTTATTGATTGTACTGTGCGTGCGTGTGTGTGATCGAAGACCAAGTTTTATTGATTTTACGCTGCTCTGTAACAACCTCCCCGCTACGGAACGGTGTGTTGCTTTATCTCACCATGCATATCCCCTTGTGCAGATCCTTCGCTATCGATCGCATAAAGTGAGGCCCGTAATGCTGGGCAGAGATGTGCAGTTTTAATGCGGAGGGTTTTAGTTCTGTGTTTGACCACTATTGGCTGAACTCCTTTTTTCGTACTGCTTTTACGTACAACGCGATCCGTTTGCTGGCGCAGAGGGTGGCCATGGCGCAAAAAGCGTGATTAAGTTGTTTTGACACATTTCACGCTGCTGAATGACGGTGCAGGAAAGCGGGCCGGCAGCCAGCTGGAGTCTTGGAGCGAAAGACAGAGAGAACCTACCTACAAAGAAGGTACGTGACTGATAAATGGTGCAAAACTACTCGATGGGGTCTCGTTTAGCTGCATAATTTATTGGTAAATTGTTTGACAAGAGTATCCAGTCTTAATAATGGGAATAAATTTTTGGAAGAGAAAGAAACTTTGTTGTACCAAGGAAATATTTTTATAAAGATTCCTTAAGGCGTATTAAAACAAAGTAAAATCAAATCTCACCCCAGGAAAATGCACCCAATTGCATAAAAAATAAGACATTAAATGCAAATGCACCGGAAAACGTTCAAACACGGGAATTATTGCGATAATTTATGGCCTCAAATTTTATCACCATTTATCAGCTTCCCGGGATCTGGTTCGCTGTTCTGTGTCGCGTTGAAGCTGCTGCATTTAATGACTTCCTTTTACGTTCTTCTGGTTTCTTATTCTTCATTTTGGATGTTTTGAATTCTTCGAAATGGACCAATTTTTATTTTACAAATTTAAAAACTTAACAAAATTTTCTATAATATTGGCTCAAAAATGGTTCAAAAATATAACCTCGAAGGGATATCCTCTTGATATGGCTCGCTCGATATAAGCGATGGGCTCTCATATTCGATCCATCCAAATCAGTCATTAAAGAAAGATCGCGCTGAGAAAGACACACACAGACGGCGAAGAATCCGATCGGTCCGGGAATCGTTGGAGCATCAGCGATCAGCGGTGGGCAAACGACGGTCCCCGGCAAACGACCGTTTTCCGAAATAGTATTCCGTACACTTTAGACTTAATTTTATGTTGTTTTTATTTCACGCTTTTACGATCGAAAACTTAATATCCTACATAAAAGTGGGGAAAACACATTTCATGTCATTCCATTTCGTTTTCATGGCGCATCATAATGTCGTCCGGTGGGGGGATTTGCGTCCGCGGAACAAAGCGGAGCGAGAGAGAGAGAGAGAGAGAGAGAGAGAGAGAGAGAGAGCAAGAGTGTGTTTTGGAACAGGAAATTCAAAAAAACTTCGGATTTGTTCTTCGGGTTCGACAGTTTCGGAACATTCAAAGGAGCTCTCTGTGCTTTGTCGAGGTTTAACGCTAAACACCAGCCTTTTCATTGCTGCAAAGTTTGACCGTTGTACGATCGATTGTGCGAGTTGGACTTCCTCCCACATGCGGCAGCCAGACATTTCTAAAAGGTGTCAAATGGCTTATAATAATTGAGTTTCTAGTGTTGCTAACAGTTTCGCCCCGTCGAGATGAAATTAAGCACAACATGATTCCGATGGAATGCTTCTTCTTGCCGACGCGTCTCTTTGTCACTGGATGAATTGGGAATAAATCACCGTTTTATATTGGGCTCATATTTGGTTGGTCGGTGTCGAAAATTTATAGCTCGCCCGCATGATTATTCCTCTCGCTGGACTACATCGCGCTCGAGAATGTCTGCGCCTGGTTGTACTTCCAAAAAGGCTCACTTTTGCATTTTACGAGCCATCGTGGGTTGCGGTCTGACAGGCAACTGATCCTTTAACAAAGCAAATCAAATTATAGATACTTGGGTGACTTGTGACGATTTTGCTCGGACTAAGTGGCGATGTCGGTCCCCTCATCGGCGTCGTCATCATCATCACCATTCTCGAGGTCTCATCCGAGACCTCCAACGTGACCGCAGGATTATCGATGGTTGGGATGCATCGTGTAGGTGCCACGGTGTCGCCCGCTTGTTAGAGATGTGTGAAACAAACGGTAAACATGGACGCCCCCGAACAGCGCACACGAAGACGCTGGCAACTCGCTGCTTCGTACAAAACCCCACGGGCATGCATCCCAACAAACCCATCGGGAATGACCCGATTCTCCCGTGTTGTGGGTGAGCGTAGACTCTCCTGGCCGGGTCTTGCTTTGCATAAGATGATTTGCCCGTGGCGCTTGCACCGACGACGACGACGACTGATGATAACCGCGTCGAGTGCGGTGGGAAAACAGTGTAAGCAGACACGGGGTTTGCGAATGGCTTACGGAGAGGAAAGTAGGGAAAGCGACAAACGGGCAAATTAATCCATCGTTATCGCTGATGGGAAATTAAACATGGGAAAGACTGTCTGGCCGAGCGTTAGAATGTGTGGTTTGTGGTATGGGAGGGCAGTTTTTTTCCCATTACAGGGTTGGTGGAAGGTTGATAGAGGCATCATAATGCATATTTATTTTATGATACTTGAAGAGATATTTATCACTATGTTGTGGAATTATTTTGCTCTATGTGACTATTATGTGTCTTATTATGCTCTAACAATGTGAATCGTTGAAATAATTTGTAATAAACTTTAAAAACACTATTTTTCAAATTTCATCCAGGAGTGTTCATTCAGTCATCGTCTTTGTCTCAACTCAATACTGAAAAAACTTTCAAAGTTGCAGCTATTTGGGAGCTAGTTGAGCTACTGCTTCTTAAGATTGGGCATTGTATTTGAGGAAATATTTTGTGGAAATAATGTGTTGGATAGAATACAGTCTTCCAAAGTTATATTCTTCTTCGGTCCACTTTCTCCTATGATTAACAGTCATACTGAGCGGAGCTCTGACAGAGCTACAACGCCACGTACTTTGTTCAGCGCTAATTCCTCGTAAAGGCAACTACTACCGACGGAAACTTCGCACTTTTAATGTCTTCTGAACATTCCCAAGGAATCGAGGACAATAGGTGGCTAATGAACATTCCCAAGGAATCGAATATCTAGAAGAATAATTCTCAGGATCATGGTATGGCAGACAGATTCTTTATCAACATTACAAACAGAAGATTGGTCTTTGATTGTTATTAGTCGAGGACATAAACAACCAGAACACCTAGTCAGCCGCTGCGTTTTGAAGGAAAGTAGAGATTTTCTTTCATGGTCTTGTGCTCGATTGAGATCAACGTTTCCATTTTCATTTATGAGTTATAATATCCCTCTGATGTCTTCAGATATTCGAATCAACAGAGCTTGGCTGGGGATCCAAAGTCCTAATTGAATATCAAACAATTGACTTCCGCCCCTGAAGTGGTTAAGCTTTATCAAGGCTTTGAGATGTCTAGACGAAAAAAGTTCTCAAAAAATATATCATTGAGTGTTTTGTCCTTATCTGCTCCAAACGCATGTCTTATTCAGGCTACTTGTAACAAACCTCGTACAAAACAAAAAATTTTTGGTGAGTTTGCATCAAACATCTTTGCTATCAAACCTTTTAGTAAACTATCCTTATGTACAACTCATGCCATAATTATAACGTTCGGTATGGTTCACCATTTGAAACTCCTGACTGCATTCCACCTCAAGAGTAATGTCTTTTTATCACACATTACTTCTTGAGAGATCTTTCAGAATAAATGTCTTACAGGCTTCAGAAAACGCCCATATACACCATCCCGAACGGCATATTTTAAAATATATATTGGCTTGTTAATATTTCTTCGGACACCGTATTATAATTCAATTTAATGTTGCGTCCAGCAGGAATGCGCTCCATCCCACCTGAGCAACCATCCGCAGGTTGCAAAGTAGCATCGGCACAAATGGTGGTAAAATAATTCGCTCGCTCAATGCGCTCGAGCCTTCATCGTGTGCCTCCGGTTACGTGTGCTTCAATGTGTGCGCTCTTCCTGTGTCGGGCTGCATTCTTCCGATCTCCCACTTAACCACGGCTGCCCTGCATTTCGGGAGAGTGATCTGCATAAATTCCTCAACATAACTGCGCAAACACACACAAACGTAGGCAGAATCACTCCGATCCAGCCTTTCACGGGAGGATTTTGCTTCGGGGTGTTCGGTGGTCAATCGTCGCCCATCACTCGATCACTTGGCAGGTTGGCATTTTCCATCCCTCGCAGCTTCTCCTCTCCCTTTTGCCCCCCCTTTATCGACCGCGAATAAAAAGTGCTACCGCGCGAGGGTCGGTTCCGGTGAAAAGAAATGCTAGGTGAAAACAGAAAAGAAACCCCGTACTTGCTTTTTGCGAGTGGAAAAATATAATAATAATAATAATGATAGTGATAGTTATAATCATACAGCGCGCATACGACAGTCCATTGTGCCAAGTGCAGCAGCGAGTACCACCGCACCAAGCATTTATCCTTGGGAGCAATAAAGCTGCCAGGCTCGGGTAAGGCTCGGTAACTCGGGCAAGCATTATCTGTAACTTTAAGTACATTCCAAGCGCTTTTCTTTTGTCAAAAAACGAACTCAACACACAGGAAGCATTTCAAGTAAAAAAGCAATACAAACCGACAAGACTTTACCCACTTCAATATATATGTTTTCGCCTTTTGGCGATGTTTTTTTGTGTGTGTGCTGTGAGCTTAAAGGCGATGTCCTTTGTGTGTCTCCTTGCAAACAAAAAAACACGCCCGAAGTAGAGTGCGCTGCTCTTTGATTAATAATTTATACGAAAATTATTATGATAAATTATGTTGGTTCCACTGTCTCCGCCTTCTCCATCCCACCCAGACCCTTTGTTTGCTCTCCCTGCAACAGGCCAAGCAAGTTGCCGATGGGCGAGAATCAGAAAGGAAAAACATTTTCCAAGATGGTTGATACCGTGGCGAGTGTTGCCAGTGTGAGTGAGTGATTCCTTGCTTCGGCCGGGACGGACCCCACAACGGAGCAGGGGTGCCTCATTATGTGCGATAACACCATTTTGCATGTCGACTATATTTTACTCCACTTGTCAAAGCGGCCATACTGTTTTGAATATTTTACCATCACTTTTTTCTTTCTTTTCGCTTCGGGTATGTATTTTTATATAAACCCAGAAGCAGCAGTTGTTGAACCGTGCACTGCTCAAACTGCAACTCCAACAGGCACGTTCTTATCAGCGAATCGAGATCGCTTTGGCAACGTTTTAGCGCAGGACATTCCGAGCCCGGGCACTGCAATGCACAGCCCGCTGCTGGTGACCAATCTGACGGGATCGGGCATCGATCAAGGCCTGCACTCACCATCATCCGACAATCATCATCCATCGGACGTGGCTGGGTGGGTTGGTCCGGTTTTGAAGCACGTGTAATGCAACATGTGCCCGTGTGTGTGTGTGTGCTGGCCAGCCCCCTGAATGCCTGAAGAGCAACTCAGAGTCGCGATGGGTGTTGTAGTTGGAGTGAGATTTTTACGACCAGATTATGTTATTTTAAAGAGTGCAAAATTATTTTGTGGGATGTTGAGCCCTCCCCGCACCCTCTTCTTCTTCCACCACTAGCTTCCCTCATCCGACTTCCCCCTCATCGAAACAGTTGGATGATGATGGACGAACTTTTACATTTAAATACCTTTCTATCACACGACGCGGTTTTCACATGGGGTAACTCCTTTTTTTTCGCCCTTCGCCCGAGCTGGTGTAGGCTCGGCAATTATAGGAACGAACATGACAAAATGGTGGACGAGCAGATGAGATTACTCAGCCCCCCGATCGCACCGGTACACGATCAAAATGTGACGAAGATCCCTTCATTTGATATGCAAAGTTCGTATCGAGCGTCGATCGGTGCGTCCTCGATCACGAGCGGAATGGAAGCGAAAGGTACAGTGCCGGTGGCACTTTCGTGCCATCGCCCTTTTACACCGAGACACCAACTGTGCGCCGAATGCGGACCGTACGTATGCCTTCCGGTGCTCGATCGAACCGTGCGGCCATTTCCCGTGAAAGCCGGTGCCGGTAGAACCGAGAGATCGAGATTGATTGTTGATCGATCATGCAATCGCCCCGCGGATCACCTGCATTGATCCTGCCATCACCCATGAACACACACACACACACCAGCTCGCACACACAGACACCGGGCATATTTTGTGCAAAAATTATTGCTCCAAAGTATAGGGAAGCAGTGGATCTGCGTAAAAACGTTCTGCGCTGGAGGCTGTGACCAGTGATTGCAATTAGTGCTCTGAGCGTGTGTGTGTGTGTGTGCTCAAGCAAGAAAAAACTCCTCATTCGTCCAGCACATTCTTCATTTATCCTGCCAGTAAAGCAACCCAACGGACCGACGCTGATTTAGCATTTTGTAACCCCGCGTGCACGACAGTGTGATCAGCGTGATGTCGTTTCGCGGGCATGCCAAGTGTGCATGCCCTTTTTTGTGTTTTGCTACTACTTCCAATAAATCCCCCCGAGCGGATGAGCGGAGCACAGCGCAAACGTACGCGGCAAAAGGTACGCGGTGAATTGCTTAGCGTTTAGGTTAATGTTTCATTAGCAAATTGATTCACGCTTGCAGCACTCGGGTTGCAGCTTGGTTGCTTGCCGTTTGTACCGGTCCGATATAATTTTGATTGCCTTCGAGTGAATTGAAAAACGTTTATCGAGTTACAGAAATAATGTGTTCACTTTCGGGCGTTGTACGTGTAGTTGTTCTTTTTTTTCGTAGCTGATGTTTGGTTTGTACGATTGGTTCGTGAGAAAAGGTTGCATGCGGCATCATTTGAGAACTGAATTTTTTCCTTGAGCAGAAGAGGGTAGAAGTGAGCAGAATTGGTATTAGTATGTGCTATTAGCTATTATATGTGTATTAGCTATTTAACTTTAACATATAGCCTTATGTCAATATCAAACTAAACAATAAATAAAATAGAGGAATTATTGAAGGTGCAAATGATGATTTTTTGACTCAATTAATGATTTTTTGGACAAAGAACCAAATATAGTTTAAAGTCATGCTGTTTACGAGAAGAAAGCGTTATTTTTCAGAACCTTTTTTTAATATTGAAGCTTCATAAATATTTTGGAAATTGGAATTTGGAGCTGAAGCGTCCCGGGTTCGTGTCTTATGCTGCAGCCTTTTGATTTAAATCAAATAAATTAATAAGTCAAATGAAATAGATGAGTGAAGTAAGGGATAACAGTCTTCAGATTCAGAAGAAAAGTTACGAAGAAAAGTCTGTAGCTTTGTCATCTTCCAAACCGAATGAAGTTACCCTATCTTCTTACTTTATTACTTTCAGACATTCATAGCTAAGACAATGTTTACTATATTGCAAATCAGCATGAATTTTATTTATATTTTCAATATTTAGATCAATTGACTTTAATATGAATTGGGAGTAATTTTTATGACGAATTTATAGACCGTAAAAACATGATGTGTTCATAGTAATAATAATAATTTAAAACTAGAAATTTGAGTCTATCAGCCAGATAGAAGGAAGACAGGAACGTGAGAACAATTGCTCTCCGTACAATACACATAAAGTATCGGCTCACACAAATCCACCAACGCTGCACTTCCTTCTTCACGGCCGAACGCTAAAGCCAAACGCTTTGTTGTGATACAGCACGGACAGATCCTTTCACAACAATCAAACAGGCCGTGGCCAGAGCCGGGGCCAGGTAGAATATATTTCTTCCGTTTCTCATTACCACCGCCGGCCACGGTGTGTTTGGTCTATAATGCCTTTAGCTTAAGCGAACACACAACGTACAGCCTTGAATGAGCTGTGATCCCATTTTCAGGACATCCCAGACCAAGGCGTCGGGTATTTGTGTCTGCGTGTGCAATCGACCACAGCGAAGGAACGAAGGATAAGGCGACGGGAGCCTTGTGTCGCAGCGTGTGTCGCATCCTTTGAGACGAGCCCTAGTTCCCGGGAACCGATATTTATTCCGAGAATTCGGACATCTTTACAAACCACCCGGGTTCGTGTCTTGCTGCTGAAGTCTTTTGATTGAAATGAGCGCTGCAATAGACAGGATGCGGATCGGTACAGGAAAAAAAAATTCCTCGAATTTCATCCCCGACGTGCGGCGTCTTTGGTCCTTGCTCACAGCCACATCCGGATGTCAGCCCGGACGGAACTCACACCCGTCACTTAAGACACCATTTTACGAGCGACACATTCCGCCGGCCCACCCGCAGTAATCGTGCAGGAGAAAATGTATGAAGCGTTTAGAGAAAATTGAAACGTTACTAACCATCGATTTGCGTTCGAACATTGGTGGTGCTCGGCTTTGGGATCCAGCACGACGAGCAACAGACGACGGGCTTTCGGTACAGACGGAATGGCATTAAGCAAAACCGTCTCCCATTCCCTTTCGGGAGGAGTACATACATACATTCTATGCTACATGTACACGAATCACATGAACATGCCGGTCGAGGGCAAAACGATCGATCGACCGTACGTACGACCGTATGTATGCTTTTCCCGGGGTGTGTACGTTCCCGGCCCGGCTTGTATGCACATATTGCATGGCACCTCCAACGGCACGTCCTCGTTGCCCGCAGTCGTCAGGCGCGCGAAGCATCAAAGCACGAAAGCATGACTTGGGACGGCCACGAATCACGTGCCCGTGAGCAATCGGTAATCTATCGATTGCTTTTCGGAGGTGTGGTAATGAAGACAGCCAACATGACAGACGATGTGTTGATTAACGCGCACCCGACCTGGCCACCCTCCCGTTCTCCACCAGGTTGCTCCCCCTTTCTTTGCAGATGGAGAGCGAGAGAGAGAGAGAGGGAAGGCTGTAAAAAGTGAACGGACAGTGTGTGGCTCGGTGTGTCTATGCCGTCACTTAAATGGTCTATGATGTGATGATTAGTGTGGGCAATTTATTGAATTTGTGGCCAAAGGCACACGGTGAAGAATGTGTGAAATTTCGGAACCAACTCAATTTGCTGGCCGTGCCTGGCTGGTTTGCCCTGTCCTGGCTGTCTGGTGGATAAACAAATAGACAAAGCGGTACGAAGATGAGAGACTGTGATGTTTGCTGTAGGAAATTCAATTTATTGCACTGTAATCAATCATAAAGGAATGCCATACACGCCCGAGTGAGCGTTGGCTTTGGGAAAATAGTGATCCGATAGTTAAACAAACAGATAATTGGCAAGCGGGCTCAGTGAGTTTGGATGTAATTTCCTTCTTTTTTGCAGCAGACTTATTAACATCGAACAATTTCTGCTAGCGAAGTTACAAAATGTGCAATTACGATTGATTTTCTGTATTTCTATTTTATGGTAATTCTATTTACCATGACCACTTCATCGTGGCTACATAGTTATTGAATATGGCCCTCAAATAAAAAATTATTAGCTAGAAATTTTGTTGAAGACATCGTCAACATTGACAAGACTTTGTCGTTAGAACCAAAATTCAAAGGATCTTGATTCCGTTATAAAAGCTGAGCACGAAGAATTTTTGAAAAGACTGGGTGAAATGCAGTGTTTAAGTCTGTTTTTCCTTCATCTACTCGCAATTATTCATTTATTAGAGACATCATAAATGGTGAAGAATGATTCGAATAATTAAATAAGTCATAGCTCCCCGCATGCAGAACAGAACGAGACCGGCCCCGATTTAATCAGTCGCCTCTTCAACAGCTCCCATCCATACCATTTCCAAACACATCCATCATGATGATTCCCCCGAAACCGATAAGCAACAAAAATTATTACTAAATTTGTTTTCCTCCACATTTGCGGCTAATTACCTGTCACGTCCATTCAGAAAACTCCCTCATGCGTTCTGATGTATACAGCTCCAAACACCAAAGCCCCCTAATTAATCCATCCCGTCGGTAGTCGGCGTCGTCGTCGTCGTCGTCGTCGTCTGCCCCGAACAAAATGGCCGTACCAGATCCGAAACTCATCAGGATTCAGCCAAGCAAAATCGCTGGAAGTATCGCTGTACAAGAGCTAGTGTAGAAAATAAGCGGCACCTACTCACAAACATGCTAAACATCTTCCTCTTCTTCGAGGGAGGGCTATCAAACGCTTTATTATCGTTCCGAGCACAACCGGTAGCTTCGTTCACAATATTTTTACTATCTGCCCACCGCCAGCAGGTTCGCCAAACATGGGAAGCCGAGGAGCCACCCTGCCGAGGTGACCAGGGGTGAATGAAATGATGAATATAAAAAAGAGGCGCAACATCCCGCCTCCAAGTCCGCACTCGTTTGCATGTTTACCCCCCCGCTCACTGGCAAAACCTTCGGTCTTGGGTTTTTTCGGTGTTCGGCTTGGATGGTTGGCTTATCGGCGGGAGAAAATCTTTACGCTACCAATTAATATTTATAACAACTTTTAAACATCTAGACAAACTTATCAACCTCCCCCATCACGGGCCGTGTCGCGGGTGAATGAAAGCGAAGCGGAAAACGATTCGGAGCACCAGCATGACAAACGAGGTGCCGAGGCTTGGCTGGATGGGCGGAACGGGATGGGAGTGTGGTTGGAGTCTATTACGTAAAGGAAATCGGCGAAACGGCCAAGAACGACTGCTCTTAAGAGATCGCTAACATTGCCTTGATGAACAAGATGAATTTGAGCTATAAGAAAGTATTGTTCTTAACACTTCTCAAACTTCCTCAAAAACTCAATTCGTTATAAAATAAAAATATTCATTAAATTTCGAAATGCAAAAGACCAGCTTGGGTGTCGTCTTGAGGAATGTTGCGTCCCAACCCTTCAAGACGCGTGACTCAATCGATCGAAACGCGCGAGCAAACGAAACCAGCAGCGCGAACCCTACTTCCTATGGGCTTGCCGGGCGGAAAAGGCGTGTGTGTGTGAGCCCATGCGCATGAAAACAAATGAAGAAACCAGGAGGAAATAAGGGAAAAAATTATCATAGATCTTTATCGCCTGTTGGTGCCTGCTTGCCGGCTGAAGTTACACTCGCCGGTGCCGGTTGGTCAGTTGTTTGCTGGTAGTTTCCCGGTGGTGCTCACCCAGCCAACGCGATCCACCACTGCATTGCATCCCAAGCTCAACTCCAAAACTGTTGGTATGTGCGCGCGCGTGTGTGTGTGAATGTGGGCTTCAGCGCACGCCCGCTCGCGGTAGGACGAATGAAAATGTTCCCCCGTGCGTATGTATAAATAATCATAATCTGACAGCTAACATATTAATTCGAATTTATCACGTTCAATACAAGCACCTACACCTCGCAGGCTGGGGTTCCTATTTCCGGTGTCCCACATCATCCCCCCCCCCTCTCGCTGGGCACCACATCCCGCGGCTTCAACGAATGCAACTAGTCGTACTGCTACTACTTGCTGTTCGGAACCACGGAATGGTCGCTCGTGTACGGGGAGGCCCATGAAATATTTGGTTCAATTCGTTCAAATCAAAACACTCGAGCGACTGTACGTGGTCCCGGCTGTCGAAAGCCTCGGCGAGCCCAGGCGCGCTTGTGAAATATTAAGCGGCTATTTACCACGCAGCATGGTGAGAGCAACGCTTGTTGGCAAAACATTCATATGGAGCTCGATCTATCACGGCTCCGGGACGGCTCGGAACCGAGGACTGTTTGTTGAGGCTTCAAGATGGCAATGTGTGATAAGTGTAAGATTGATACCGGGTAAACAGTTGTTGAATGCAAACGGAAACATGTTCATCGACAAACAGATCGGTTAAAAATTCTTCTCGGCTTAAAAGAAATCTAAAAAAGATTCTTACATCAAAGTTGATTTTGTTCGAAATTTCCAGTCTTTTTTTAAGTGAAGACAAGCATTTAAACTATTCTTAGCCGATTAAGAACATTAGATGAAATATAAATATCTGAGGAACTCCATGAAGAATCTCCATGAGCAATCGTTCCTATTATTACGGCAACCCCTGTGCGATGAGCTTGATGATCCTCCGGCAAGTCTTTAAAATCTTGACAAGTCCTCCAAAATAACCAGAGCTAATCCTAGAGCTTTTTATGGTCTAGACTAGATAGTGAACTTCAAGAACAAACTATGTGTATGCTGGAAGACATTTATCTCCAATAATTCCTATTATTAAATTACTCGCTTTATCTTAATTAATAACTTTAAAATTTCTGATCAGAATATTTTGTTCTCCCTCAAATTATTATTTATCTCTCGCACAGAGATCACACCCTCGATGTAGATCACCTACCACCGGCATAGATTCTCAGGAAAATTCTTCCGAACCTTCACCACACACCAACCTACTTAAAGCCCTTTCCAGAAAACGCATTCCAATTCGACCGTTCCGTTTGCCAGAGCTCCCGTCCAAGTGTAATCCTTCTCCCTGAGTCCCGAATCATACCACCGAGTAGGCCATGGGAGCCAACCATCGTAATGTAAATACCATCACGTTCCGGTACTTGAATACCTAATGATCTCATAAACATGCGCCGGAATTATCCAATTTGGAATCGATTCTGTCACACATTTTATGCGACGCGCTGGCCGGGATAAGGATTCATTCGGATTCAAATGAACTTTCGGGCGGGCGCGCTGGTTACTTGGAGCGGGGTCTAAGTAGCCTGGTTTGACCGATCTTCCTGCCTGCCCGCTTTTCAACCCGGGAACGCGGGTTCCGCGGGACCCTGGTTGGTACCGACTGACAGTAAGACGGTTAGCATAAATGCTTTGATATGTAAATTGATTGACACCACACACATGAGTGCCGCGCGATCGCTATAAAGATGCACGAGTGTGTGCGTGTGTGTGTGAGTGTCGGTAAGGGAGGCAAAAGGATGAGAAGCAAGGGTGAAACCGTCGGAAAGGGAACCGAACAAACATAAATAATTCCATCACGACGATGCGTCGGAACGTGCGACGGTGTGGTCTTCAAAATCATGCCGGGTGCCTTAACGCGCGGGACCGTTCCTCTGCACCGTTCTTTTGTCGATTGTCCTTCCATTCCATTTTGTTTTTCTACCCTGCCCCCCAGAACTTCGTTTAGCAAGACCGTCACGTTTTCGCTGTTCCCTACTGACGTACTGACGAATCGGTTCGGGGTCGGTTTTAAGCTTCACTTGAAGCTGCTTCTGCCAGTAATCCGTGGGTACGAATAATTAGAGCGCTTTATGATGCCGCGACCTCAGTCTGGTTGTGTGTATTGGCTATCAAACAAGGCCACACACACACTCGTGTACCTGTAGAATCTAGCCCTGTTCTGTAGCCATTAGAATCACACCGTAGAAAACCTACCGAGGCTAATAAGGCCAATAAGAGCCGAGAATCGTGTAATCGAGTAGGTCGTCCAATATTGCCATAAACGATACGTCCCACGAACGAGGGTGCAGCACCGAGCAGACTGAGCTAGTCCACTTCCGTTCCTTCCCGTTCGGTACCAGCTCGACAGCAAAACGACAAAAAGTGTCAGTGCTTCTCCACAAGGTCCACAAGATAGGATCCAACCAGGCGGAACTCAGAGGAAAAGACAACGCAACTCGCCACCAAGTAAGTCCACGATCGGCCTCGTTCAATACTGGAATATTTCTAATAAAATAGAGAATTTATTGCCGCATATCATGAAACGCCAAACATGCAAGCCGTCCGCTGCCGGTGCCACTTTGCGATCTCTGCCGAACCGCCGATCATCGTCGGTCGTTTGTCTCGTTCGCCCGCTCGTGACGGGCGGTGGATTCGGTGTTCCTGTCAACCCGCAGGTACGAGCTCGAGCTCCGAAACCGCATCGGATGGAATAAAATTCTGATGTTCGATCGTAAAAAGTCGTAAAAATTAGAATACACATAAAACGTAAGCGTGAAAAAAATACTTCTTTTACATTTCTATCACCTTTGCGGTTGGTTATGCTGTTGTTTTATCGTCCTCGTCAACCCGCTTTTCCGTCTCGCACTCGCCGCCGAAAAAGGGGTCTCTGTTCTTTTCTCTACTTTGAGCAGTCCTTTTTCTCCTGTCCCGATTCCGTGGTTTGACCACTCGGGGCGGGCCGGCTTTTAGGAAGGTTCTCCGTCAGTGCAACTATTGCCACGGTCACATCATCTTCATCACGGTTCTGGTTCTGTTTGTCGCTGTTTTGACCGGATTAAGTCCTTTCCCTCGTTTCGATTCCACACTTTGTGTGTGTGTATGCATTCGAAATTTTGTAGCTCTTTGTTGACTGCTACTTTTCGAACCGCCAGCGAGGTTCGTCGCTTAGCGTTTTTTGAAGTCTTTCGTTTTGTAAGGTGAAGCAGGATGGCTCATTTCTTTCTCATGTGTGTGTGTTTTTATGTTGGGAGTCGTTTACATGCCTCACCAGCATTCTAGCCCTTAAATTACTCTGGCAAACTAATCCTGCCCATGAAGTCGCGCACGACTCAACCACGTGCACCTATTGCAGATGCATATCCATGTAATGAGCTTATACATATTTGTGTTTTAATATTTATTTATTTGTTTACAGCTTAGTCACACAAACCTCGCATCTCGTTCGGGGCCACTCCCTCATCAAATGAACGGACCCCCTCCCCCTTCCCTTCGAAGCTCACCGGTCCGCCTCCGGGTCCAGCTTTTGGACAGTTTAAAAGCTAATTGAAGATTAATTTTCCCGAAAATGAATGACACTATCGAGCAAGAATATCTTTTAAGCCACCGGATGGAATGTGTGGCTGTGTCTTGCGGTTACCGCTTCACCCAGGGCAGCCTGATCGTGAAGATGCACCCCCATGGCAGCCTAAGAACGCCTATTGTCGCGCTTGGCGTTTTTATTTACCTTGGCCCGGGTCGCTCCCGGCATCATTGTGCACCCGGAGCGCGAGCAGCCGTTGTCGTATATTTAAATTTTACGCCGATTGATGAAGCTTGTTTGATAGTGTCACTCCCCGCTCCACGGTTGGTGGGTGGGGAAAACGGGCCGTTAAATCGATGTAAATTTATTTAATGTAGTGTATTTTCCGGTTCGTAACGCGACCGCAACCGCTCTGACGGACGCGCTCATGAACCTCATGGGTCCTCAAAATGATAAATGAACTTCCCAGTTCGGAGATGCAAGCAATTCCGAACGGCCCCGGTGCGTCAGAACCTCGGTACTGGACACTGGTGAAATGGTGAACGCGCGAAGTGAAGTTGTTGTTTCGCTCGCGGAAGGATTTGCGGCTGAGATTTTATTATTTTTGCACCAAGCGCAACGCAGCAAACGGGTGAATTATTCGGGGGGTTGTTTTTATGGCACTGTCATAAATATTTTAACTGCTGCTTAATCTACTGCGGAAGGATGTTTTTTTTTCTCCCGAAAACTGAATCTTCGGCAATAAAGCGCCGATCGGAGCTGATAACTCGGCTCGAAAGCGATTAAAGCTGCCCGTCTGCTACAGGGACGAAGTGTGGGATTAATTTTTAAACCCGTCGTTCAAGACACGGTTCGGTTGAGGTCTGCATGCGAAATGTCACGCAATTTTTTAATAAAATTTCCTTAAATGATTTTGTTTTCTTCTGTACATCAAAAACACGATAGCGGTGCTGATAGTATTTAAGTCGCCGTGAGAAAACGCAACTTACTTATAGCTTCTTTATCTTTTTTAATATGCATAAAACAGTTCATCCGAAGTTCAATTGCGCATTCAATGATTTTTTAAGAAGCCATATGATATCTACCAAACATTTTACTAAGCTTAAAATTTTAAAACATATAATTGTGTCCAACTATCATTGGTCATTGCCATATTGTACATTCTAATTTTATATATTATTAGTTCAACCGTTCATGTTCATGTTCATTCCTTTTCTGGAGCCAATATTGTAGTGAACTCTGGCTTGCTGATCATCTGACGTTCATGCATTTTTTCATTTCTTAGAGTATTTAGCATACTTGTATAGTAATGAATTCAAATAGGAAACTAAATATTATTCCGACCCTAATTTCAGCCAACTTTAGTACAACTGAATCAACCGACAACTATTCAATCTTCATAGCAAAATTATAGCAAAATCATGCATGTTCATGAGCACATGGCTATGTCAAAACAGCGGTCAGCGCGGCCAACATCCTATCGTTTTTCCAAATGCAACCAGGCAACCACCACCATTTTATTCTATCAGCACTCAGCACCAGCGAAACACTTTCCATGTCACAAATATTATGCAAATATTCCGCTGCACTTCACTCAGATCTGAGCCGCCGTTCGACAGTCCTCCACGCCGCCCCCCAGTACCAGTCTCTCATCCTCTCCAACTTTGCGTGGTATTTCGTTTATTATTTTTTTCACACTTTAATCTCGCTCCGGCACGCACATGTCCGAAATGCCGAATTCCAGCCTGCACCCATCGTGTGGGCGAGGAATGGTTGCGTGAGGGTTGGGGGAAAGGTGGACAGGGATGCCAAGTGGTGGAACTGGAGCAAGTGTAGCATAAGGGAGTTTCGTCTGACCACCGGGGCAACACACCAGTTGCACACAGTGGTCTTGAAACGCTGGTCAAAATTGTCTTGCGAAGTGGGTGAACGCGTCGCGATCGTCCACTGTGCACTGCCGAGGTGGATTTAGTGTGCACGGTGGGGGGTTGTGTGGCAGCTAGCAGCAGGGGGTGTCTGCAAACTGTTCTGTGGCAGCTTTAGCCCCCCCCCCTCCCATTCCTCCCATTCCGCTTATCCCATTTTTTGCACGGGGGAAATACGACAGAAAAGTTCCGAAGATAAGCCCATTACGACGACGATCGGCAATGCATTGGCACACTATCGGCGAGTTGAGGGGATAATTCCGGCCAGCGGTCGCCGGGACACTGCGTTCTGGTATTTATTTTTTCGGGGTCCTCTTCCTGCTCTCGTTCTCGGCCGTGTTTATCGCTTGTCTTATGACCGGCCTACCCGCCCTGCTCATGACGGCCACAGTCTTCCTCGTCGATGCTGCCATTTGCTGCCATGCGATCGTGTTGAAAATCGCTTTAACGAGCATATTCCGCGGATGGTTTCGCGCGCGCTGGCTAAGACTGGCTTAAGATGTTTGATTTAACTTCAATAGGAATTATTACTGAAACGCGCTTGGGTAAAGCATTTAATATTGTTTCTGTTCCTTAAACTAAAGTAGTCCTTTGAAGACTAAAAATCGATGCAAGCTCGACGAAAGTCCAGCAAGCATTCAGTCTGCACTCAAAATTCGCCCGTCCAACCCATGCATACGATCTCCCGTTTTATTTCATGTGGTTATCTTCCCTTCCCTTCGATTCCCCCCCCACACACACCTTCCCCCTTCACCAGCTACTTGTAGCGCTTATTGCAAAATGCCAAATGTCCCCACTGCATCGGCTGCATCCGTCCGGCTGCATTTGGTTCAGTCCGGGTGCGAAACGGGATGGCAGTCCGTTTGGCAGTATTCATTATCAAACTACTTAAGAACGCGAAGATAACTCTCGTTTTATTTATTGACATGACTTTTTAATGGTTAAATGGTTTTTTGTATCATTCATTTGCCGCCGCACCATCATTCCATATCCATTCTCGCTCACTCGCCGATCGGGCCGACCGGGCTGCACTTTGTCTCAAGTGCGCTTTTGCATTTCGGCGCTGCTAACCGGCTGACCCGGCACTGACGGAAAACGGATTAGCGAGAGGATTCGTCTTGGAAAGGAAACGCTTTCGGCTCGATGATATGACTTATAGCGCGATCGCTTCCCTTTTTCTTCCCTCTCGCCTCGTCCCCACTTCCGGCCGGGACGGATTTACGCGCGAGTGTGTGTGTGTGTGTGTCGTTGTCAGCCAATTTGGGGTGATTTTCATGCGTTTTCGACTGGGCCTTATCGGCCAGTCCTGCTCCCTGTTCGTCCTTCGACCGGAGATGATTTGACCAGAACGGGTCCGCTCCTCGCACCATTGTCCTCTTCCTTCCTGGCTATGTTTTAATGCTTTATAAAGCATCTGTGCCACTCATTACGGCAAACGGCATGAACGAATGATTTAAATAAATTTGCCTGCTGGAAAAGTAAAACCCCATACTTCAAACCGTTCCGACACAGTAAAAGGAGCAACGGCGAGCGAAACCAAAAAAAACCCGGTGGCACTCGGATCCTCGAGTGGCAGCAACCGACGACTGACCGGCCGTGAATCATTGTTAAAGGATTAAGTCATTTAAAAGGCAAGTTGTCTGTTTAAAATGCAATCATTTGCCGCCGTAGCCGTGCCCCGTAGCCACCGGGTCGAAATATAAATGGCAGGGCACCAGGGTGACTTTCGATAAGTAAAACCGACGGGTGAGGTGGCCTCGCTAGCGGCGTGGAAAAATGTCAGCCCCAGCGATGCGTTCCACCGGCCTGCACACGGTTTAGAATGACAGCGATCGGCATCATCCTGTGTGAGCGTGTGTGTGTCTCTCTCTCTGTCCACTGAGCCAGCGAATAGTTGAACCTTTCCAAGATCGAACGTGGATCGAAATGACTAATCGGGCTAATGGTGCGCATTTCGTGTTCGGAATCGCCAGACGCACACATTCCTCCGGGAGGATGGCTTTTGCTGCAATCATCCACCGTCCGGACGCCCACACCAGATGGTACACATTCTTCGCGATCGGGTGCCAATGAGTTGCGTTGATTATGCAAATCTTCACCACTTACTGGGACAGTTTTAAGCAACGACGATCACAGTGGCTGAGCTTACGCTCACGACTTTGTTGCATCGGTACTACGGTTGACGACAAACGAACTTGCCCGAAACCATCCAGCAGAGAGGCAGTTCGAAGTGATTGTGAGCATGTAATGTACGTACAGTGAGTGCGAAAAGTATACGTTTAACTGTTTAATGAAAATCCCGCAAAATTAGCCTCGTGAAAAATCAATGGGTTCATCGTCTATATAAAGACTCTCAGCTTTCTTCAGCAGCGATCATAATTTCGATTGCTCAGAAACCTCTATCGAAGGAGATTGTTCAATCAGTTTGCGTCCAACACAGAAATACAACTGATGCAAAAGGCCCTTAAATAGCTGAACAAATTGAACAAAGTTCAATGCTTGAAGAGATACGGTCTAGTCAAAGTATCACCATCACTTCCTCTTCCTAACAGACTGTACAACCTAAGAAAGAGGTCTTGGCCAACCATTGCTGGTTCGATTATTGAGTTTTACCCATAGCAGAACAGTCAGTACGATATTTATGTACGATATTTATGATTAAGATTTGGGCTGAACATGTCATTCAGCTAAACACATACTTTTCCGACACACTGTACTTGAAAAAATCACTATCAAATGCTTCCAAAAGCTTTATTTTTTCAGAAACAATTTGAACAATTTCTCTTGCAAATGCTCCCAAGCATACTGTACCCACCCAGCGAGCCTTGGGTTTCTATTTATCGCACTCAAATTCATCAAACAGTGTTCCGGTTTTGGCTGCTCTTCGACCTGTCACACATTCTTACCCTGCTGCTGGTCCGGCAAACATTCCGATCGCGCTCGATTCCATCAATGCTTATCTCTCGCACCATTTCCTTACCCATCAACCAAGCAGACCCTTCGGCTTTTCCTTCTCTCGCCGATTCCCGAAATTCGTAAACGAATCCCGATGGGAATGAGGACGACGAGTGGACAATTTAATTTATACCTAAGCTCCTGGTTTGATTAATAACTGCAATAAACAAATAAATTAAGCAAGATATGTATATATTTTAAAACATATTTAGCCAAAGGAGTTCGTGCTCTCTTTCTCTCTCTCTCTCTCTCTCTCTCTCTCTCTCCTTTTCTTGCGTTTCCAATCCTCGGTTCGAGATTAGCGTTTGTCGTAAACTTGTTCGATCGTTTGTTTTTCTTTCGTATTGTTTCTTTTTTTTTGTTTGAGGGACTATCCAGCAGTTTTTGCTAGTGCTTGTTTTAAAGTTAAACCATTTGAGGGTTTGTTTTTGCGGTGCAGATGGTTTGATGCTTGTCTAACTGCTTTTCCACGCCGGGAGATCATTTGTCCTCCCCACCAAGGACAATCCATCCCGCATGCAAGATCGCAGCACAAAATAAATGAGTCCACAATGCTTTGGATCGGGGTTTTGGATCAGAGACAGTAACAAAAAAAAAGAAACACAAGCCCGCACGATTAAAGAAACGACTAAAGCAAGCACACACGGCGCGCAGGAGCGAATGCAAAACACACACACACACACACACACACACACACACACACACACACACACACACACACACACACACACACACACACACACACACTCACTCAAACACACATATCCCCATTTAGAAGTCGTTTTAAATATTTGGAGTGGAAGCTAAATATTTTGCATAAATTAATCCGACGACACCGACAGCGTTAGCGGGTTAATTTCTGACTGCGGCTGAGGCTTCTGCCTTACCGGTTGAGCTGGAGCTGGAGCTGGATAGAGTCGCGGTACAAGATTAAAACACCACGCCACGTTCTGATGTTCCGATTGATGCAAAATCGAAGTCGGTTTGAAGGGGAGAAATTGTTCTGCTGAAAAACTGTTGGTTCCCTCGACTCGATGGTGCTTCTAGGCAAATAAATTTGAAGCTATTTCGGATAGCAAATCGTTTACCGGATAAGATTGGCTGGCGCCATGTACCAAGCTTAAAGTCCTACCAAAGGTTGAGGTCCATTTTCTATTTTTGTGACGGACCTGCCAAAGCTTTCCCACGGTACGAAGTTACGGAGAGCGATCGTCCAGCGCCAATACTTATTAATCTTTTGCTCGGGCGAGTTCACCAGCGAAAAAGGAACGGTGCCGACTCGCAGATGTCACTCAACCTACCGCAACGGACGACGGAGAAGTTCCTCTTGAAGTTCGCGAGCATCAGTGTCGTCCACCGAATCTGTTCGATCGCGGCATTTCGGAGCTCTGGATACGGGCAACGGATGAAGCAATTCAAGGAGCCAAGCTCGGTGAACTGGATGTGGAAGGTAGCTCAGACGAAACAGACCGATAAACGTTACTCGCTTTGATGAATGACTGGTCCGTTCCAAATGGAGCCCAAAAAGCACACACGTAGTAGCGCAGAAGAAAACATGCAGCAGAAATGTCGCAGACGTACAGCTCGGACCGAAAAGATAAAAATAAAACCTTAACTCTGCCAACTGAAGCGCTTGACGGTCACGAAACTTATTATTCAACTCTACCACACCAATATAGTGCACCGGGTCGCCCCTGGCTGAAGACGCGCTCGGTGTCTCAGCTTCAACCGTGGTGAAGATTTATTCACCACCATGAAGGCTGATCTTTTGCCGTATACAAATGAACAGCTCAGCGCTCGACATAAGTAACATTAATTAAATTTTGACAATTATTCCGTTTAATATGCGATTAATTTGCATTTCGAGCCATGGGACGGTGGGCACGCTGGGCGGTGTGTTTAGATTCTTGAGCCTGGCCTTTGTTTGCTCACGCGCACCGACGTTTTGTTTGCCTGTTGATCCTCTTTCTGGGTCTTTTGGGTTTCGGGTTGTTGTGGTCGTTTTTTTGTTTTTTTGCTGTTCAAATTTTGACAGCTGAAGACGAACTCAAAGCCCTGAATGATAAATTTGTTGCAACAACAATGTTTGCATGCTACAATTCACACAACCAAACCGAGGGCGTTCGTTTTGCAATTGAACTAAAATTAGCCACAAGCGAGCACTTAGTGCAGTCAATCAGTCGATTTAAGCAACAAAAAAAGCCACGACTCAAAGAAATTCGAAAAACACTCCATTTTGGGCCATTCCGGTCAAAAGAATTATCGACCGTGAGCAATTAATCATGCTGCAGTCAAAACGTTGCAGTTCGGAATGAGGAACGAGCTTGCAAAAACTGCAAACTGTTTCCCATCCGCTTGCCAAAAAAAAAAACCCACTTGTGATCCACTGAAAGTGACGTGAGAGCAAGCAGCCAGAAGGTTCCAAAAGTTCTGCCAACAACTTAAAAAAATTGCACAAATAACTGCACAACGCCCCCATACGTATGTCTCAAGCTGTTGCGTACGCGATGCGCTTACGATCCCTTGGCACGTTGGTGCCGATGTTCGTGCTGCCAAAGGCTTGCGTCTGTTTCGCCCGGGCCGCAATAATACGAAACCCGGGTCAATCTGCAGGCGGTCTTTGGTGACGAAAAACGAATAAAAAATGGCACGATGCCAATGGACACAAAAAAAAAATCGGCTAAAAACCGTCCTGTGTTTTGTGTTGGCACGTTTCCTGCTAAAATGCATGAAGGGACAGAGTGAAGCGCGAGCGATGGAAAGGGGGGGGGGGAAGGGGAAAGGGTGACAGCAAACGGTCGGGTGGTGCTTTTTTACATGCTGTTTATTTATTGGTTTGAAGCGTTCGTTAAAATCGTTACCGGTGTAATTTATGACAGCCAAGCAACATGCACCGGGGACGGACCTTTGGGAGGGGCGAGGAAGAGGGGATGTTTGATTGGGAAGGTTGGGGGAAGGTTTGATGTTGCTCTGATTTTTGCTCTGATTAAATGGGAGAGAGAGATTACAGAGTATATTGCAAGGATGGAAACAGGATTATGGTAAGTACAAATTCAAAAATATTTCTTAATATGGTTTTCTCTTAGAGAACTTTCGCTTCAGACTTTGAAACAGTCAGGCACATTAGAAAAGTTGCTGAGTATGCTCGAGAGCTTCTATTAAACATTTTGGGGGAGTGTGCTACTTTGGTTCTCAAACAGATCCTCATCTCTCAAAGGAGTTCCATAGTTCAACCAGTAGTCCCGCTGCTCATAAACTAACTTTAGCTTAACCTCGCTAGATAGATCTTACATCTGAAGAAGTCAAATCATTCATCATTCAAAGACTCTATAAATCTCTGGCATCACTCTATCTCTATTCTTATTATTTTTAATGAGAAGAGTGGAATTCCCGGGAAATTTTAGCTCTCAAAGGGTACGAGAATAACTTCCACCTCCTCGTGAAGAAGGTCTGAAACCAACTGAAAACACTAGGCTCATCTGATTTAGATGTTCCGAAGTTATGAAAATCCTCAATCATGGAGGGCCATCCTGAGTCCCTGTTTCCCAATTCTCTCTGACAAGTTTGAGGACAGACCTCATGATCTAATACATAGCTTAAAGGGCAAAGCGTTCAAAGCTCCGAATCTTGTAGTCCTTTTTTGGAATCTTTGAAACCATATCAGTTGAGGACTAGAAGTGAGGAACTAAAAAATAATTAGAACTTACACATGAGACATAGTCAGGTACTTCTACAACCATGGTTGCATCCGATACCCAACAACTTAGACTCTGCCGACAAGGTCGCAGTGCTCGTCTCGTGCCTCCCTGATAGGGCATGAATCCTCATCCAAAATCCGCATCAAGTTGAGTTGGAATATAAACTATAAACTCATAAATTTAAGACTCTTTCATGTCGGAAACGGAATCAAATGCCGGAAAGCGTTGTCATCCTTCTTTGACAATGTTCAAAGTTCGATCGGTTTTTTAAATTCTAGTTTGAAAGAAGCTCTCCACGCTGTGAGAGTTTTCTTCTCCATACAAATTCCTCTACTGCACTTTGTACATCTGTCATCAATCAATTGCTGTTTTCTTTTCTCCTACCAAACCCAACAATAGTAAGGAAGTGCATTCCAATTTCTGAACCGCTCGGGCGCAATTAGAATGCTCACCCGAAAGCGTCCCACTTGACAAAAGGAAGCAGCCAGACAGGCAGCCAGCCAGTCAGCTCAACTTCCTTCTTGAGCGCATAAAATCAATTACGCTAGTCTCTCAAACACACACACGCACACATTAACTTGCGCACGTACAAAGCCGGGACTGCGACAGGAAGAGAAAATGTGCCATGTAATGGTTTGCTGTCAAAATCGACACGAAACGCCGTACGGAGTCGTGCCTGGTACGGGGCTCGTCCGCACCGGAGAAGCTCGTGGAGGGACGCTTTTAATCCGACAGGAATCTCCTTAGTCATCGACGGGTGTTTAGAAATTGTAAGATTCTCATTTGGGTCGTTTTGTTCTCGGGTGTTTGCCTTCGGTTGCCTGCCTGCCTGCTTCTGTGTACACCGGTCGTGCAATCCTGCAATCAAGCTGTGTGCGTAAGCAGCTTGCCCTCAGAGGAATCGAAGGAACACAGGAGTTCAGGTGAAGAAAAATGATCAACAAACAATGAGGCAATCTGGCGTGGAGACGAAGGTAACGTAACGAGAGGAAGACGAGGCGAGGGATCCATTGAGAAAACGATGGGCTTTCAGTAACGAGGGAGTCTTTAGTAAAGGACGTCCTTTCGAGCAGACGGTTCGGCATACCGGCGCGCCAGTGTTGATCCTCTTCAACGCCGAAGCCAGACAGCGACAGCGTTCTGAAATGTGAAAACCTGAGGCAAACCCGGGCTAGACACGTCGCATTGGAAGGATTATTTCAATCCGTGTGGGTGTTCGGACAATTCTATGAAACGTGACAAAAGAGATCCAGAAGGACCTTGCGAAGAGTCGGCGAGAGGAAGAGCGAGAGCGAGAGAGAGTGAGAGAAAGAGAGAGAGAGAGTGAAGGTGATGCTCCCGAAAGGTAAACAAGGCACAAATTTAGTCATTTAGGCGTGTCGTGTCGGATCTGGACAGGAAAAGGTAGTTAGATGTTGTGCCACTTCTGTGCATTTCGGGAACGCTCCTACCTGGCAAGGTGTCTCGGCAAAGCGGAAAGGATCTGCTAAGGATCTCCGCAATAGCTACAGGATCGTTTGTAGATCTGGACCGAGTCCCTGTACAAAAAAGTTGATAAAGTATTTCTCCTCCTTTTGTCGTCCATCCTTTCAACTCCGGAGCTACACCACCGGGATGGCGCAAATGAAATTCTTCGCCCTTGCTCCAGTTCCTCGGCACAAAGTCGGCCGGAGCGGTTGAGGATTTTCGGAATGTGATCAACGATCCTCATCCTCAACTTAGCATTCCGTTCTTCTCGTTCGCTCGCTCGCAGCGGAATGTTTTGAGCCGAGGTTTGTTTTGATGTGCATCACGGCATCAAGGCTTTTCTCGCTCTTCTCGGCGGAAGATGGTTGAAGTCCACCGTCTTCGACCATGTGCTTTTGGGATGTCTGTTTTTGCTCGCATGCCCCCCCCCCCCCCCCCCCCCCCCCTCTTTTAGGAGACATCCGTTCGGTGTTCGGCGAACAAACGGATACAACACCCCGAAAAAGCCTCCCCCCCTCTGGTTGTCAAATGAGATTCTTGGCTCACCGAAATGTTCAAGTTCCACCCCGGTAGGGGGGGTTTGATCATTTACGCCACATCAACCGCCGGCAGCCGGCAGACTGCCGACTGCCGAGTGTCAGAGGGTGTTCCGAGTGTCGTCGTCTGAAGCGGGAAAGTGAAACGAAAGGACACAAAAACCCAGCAATACAGAAGTCCGAACTGAAGCCTCTCCGTCGATCGAAAAAGAAAAACGAAAAGCTGCTGCCGAGACTTCAACCACGGCTAAGCTAACTCGGTGGGAATCGGAGAGGCAAGGCGTTCGGGTGCGCCGAAACCCGAGAGACAGATAATATGAGTGGCATTTCTGAACGTCGTACGTCTGTCTGTTTCTTAATTTCTACCGAATACCGAGCTGTAGAACGTAGAGTACCCTCTGCCGGTACGAATACGATGGGAAAGCCGTGAGGACAGTTCGTTGCTGTGTTCCGTGGGGACGGTAGCGGAATGCGGTCTTTGGAGCCTTTTTGGGTGTCTCTTTTCTTCGCAGGGCGCACACCGTCACACAGGGAAGCTGGAGAATGCCATGACGGTAAAGTATGTATTAATAAATCGAGAGTTGCTCGCGCGGCGGACGCGATCTCACGGGGACAGCGTGTTCCGGGCCGATCTGAAGGAACCGAAAATCGCTCATTAGAAATCAATCAAGGTTGTCATTGAATGAGGTTATGAGTCAGTTCGGATGGAGGAACTTGTTTGAAGAGCTGCTGAGGCTGTTTCGGATAGTTTACAGAAGAAGTTTAGGAGTTAAAATCTCAAGAACGCTGTAGAAGCGATATCTAAAGAGTATAAAAGCATCAACAACTAAAACTCCAAGGCCGCTTCACTAATCCGATCACTCTTTACTTCAAGTCTCGTCTCGATGTACGGCCAATACCCCATGTAATTGATTGAAGAATTATGACAGCCATAATCATACAACAACGGATCCTCACGCCCTCAGAAACACCTTCCCCAAGGATCGGTGCGCGATATCTGACCACAATCGCTAACTTCTCGGCGAAACGATATCCTCCACCAAGGCAATAACTTTATTTACGAACTCAACACACAGACACCTCATCATGGCTGTTTTCGTACCCTTGCCGCGACGACCTTAGGCCGTGTAGGTGGCATTGCTCCAACACCCATTTCGATCACTTTTGTCTTCCCCTTACAACAGACAAAGGTCAATAAAAGGCTGTTCGTTCAATCGATCGTTGGAGGTGATCGCAATTTATAATTCAAATTTATTCTTCAAGGTCGACTCGATCAATGCTTTTTTGCGATATCTGGAGGTAACTAGTTCTGATCCAATAACTGTCAGCAATTTAAAATATTTTAAAAAGGAAATAGACTTAAAATATGAACCTATCAAGATCACAACTCCGCTGTTCTCTCTCTCTCTCTCTCTCTCTCTCTCTCTCTCTCCAATTCTAACACTTGATTGCACCTCAGGATGTGTTGCTCACAATCAAATCACAGCGGCAAACAATCGATCCCATAAAACCCATGTCCAATGCGCTGCCCGTTTCCTGTTGAAACGAGATCCCACCCCACATCCACCCACCCCTACATTACCCTCCTCCCACTGCACGCTTTCGTGTGTCGTGAGGTGAGAAAAGCAAACGACGTGTTCTGGCTGTGTTTTCCGCACGTGTAAAAATACACGACGCTGGTCCGGGATGTGTGTTTGTGTAGCCGCGAGCCGCGACAGCCGATTCCACCGATTTCCTGCCACAAGGACACACCCGTCCCGAGTCGTCTGAGTGTGGCCCAGTGGCGTGGCGTCCAGGGGCATCGGTGTTTTGCAAAAACAGTGCCCCAAAGCATGCGGGATGGGAACGATCAGCAAACCCAAAGGGGACAAGTTATTTTCCTTCGGTTCCTTTTCTCATTGGCTGTTCGGGACAAGGATCGCATCGTACGCTTCCTGTATCCCGCATTGCACCGAATCTGGCGGTAGAATTGAGCTTAAATTTCAACGCTCATGTACAACACAGGCCGTGGCAAACGGCAGCAGCAACAGCGGCAGGAAAACGGTTCTGTTCTCTTTGTTCTGGTCCCATGTTTCGGCGGGACCTTCGCCTCGTTTGGGCTGCGGTTCGGTCGATCGGGAGCGAAATGATACGAAAGACATCAACCGATCGCACGGCCCAGCAAACGGCTGTGGAATGTTGTAAGAATGTTCATTCGTCTTCTGTGTTTAGCATTGTCGCTCGTTTCTCGAGGGCCCTTTAGGCCGTGGGCTATGAGTCGTGTTCGGTGCGCTGGATGGGATGCGTTGGGAAGAAACTTGTCCTACAGCTTGAAGGGCAAAGATTGTTAAATAATAAAGAGTTGCTAAAAATTGAGCTATAAGAGCAAAGCGAAAGGTTGAATCAAATGATAACCCTTCACACGCGTCTATCTGGCTTCGATCACGCATGCAAAAATCCTCCATAGTCAAGAAGGACTTTCGCTACTTGACACTATTCCCCAAGTGCATTCCAGCAGCTTCAATTGCTGCGCTGCTCAACAATCGACACCGAGAGCCCTTGCTGAAGCCTGCGGGCTCTCTGGTTGTGCAGAAAGCACGCAGCCATCGTACGCTCGAGCTACAGCACTGCCACGCTTAGGCCGAGTTTGTTTACGCTCTTGAGCTTCTCGCTCGCTTCGTCCGGGTGTTATTTCAATCTAGTTTGAAAGGTTTGCTGACTGTGGCGAGCTGTTGCAAAGTAATAAAACATCTTCCCTTCCTTAAGCACCAATTATTACATGAGTTAGAATGTGAATCCTCCCGAAAAAAAACAACCCAGGCACCGATTTCGCACACCACAATCCAGACGACGACGGCAAAGTTCTTAAAATTCGCAAACCTCCCCCTCTTTCTGCTCTCCACCCTTTAGCCTAACGAACGAACCGCAACGCGAAGAAGCATTTCTTCCAGAAAACGGGGCAAAACCAACGTCACACGAAGAAGCACACACCGAGCGAACAAACGGGGCAAAGGCACGGCCAGATAACACTGACACGTGAGAATATATGAACGTGATGGCGAGCGCTCGATACGGCAAGCCCCGAACATTAAATGGTCCTACGACCACGGTGGCGGTGATCGTCGTCGTGTACGCGGCGACCACATGCGCTCTCCACGCGGGCTTTTCCTTCTCGGAGTGCGATCTTCGCTCCACGAGTCACGTAGGTGGATTTACCACCAGTTAAGCCTCTATCCTCCAACACGAGGGCTGACAGGAGCGGGAGAAAAGGGGCATGAAGCTATTCAGTGATGCGGATGCACATGCCAGCCATCCACCGCCCTTGCAGTGGCCGGTCGATGCTTAGGAGGTTATAAGCATATTTTATCAAAAACGGGTATTAAAGAGTAAATGGTGTCAAAGTGAACCGTTTAAGCTTCGTGCGGATTGTGCGGATGCGTGCCATCATCGGTGGAGGTTAATGGGCGTACGGGTGAAGAATGAACCAAGAACGTGTGTGTGTGTGTGCTTACGCAGAATGAATGTGGAGTTGTCACTGGCACTGTTATGTCAAAAGTATTAGGGAGTCGAAGGGATTTAAGGGTTTGTTGAGACGTTTAACCATACTGACTTAAGCTTTAAACTTAAGATCATTTCATAATTTAAAAACATTATTTGAACTTCCTACACTAGTTTTACAAATTATAATTTATCTAAATTGTTTTGCACTGTTTTGAAAGCAAAAATCAATGTCGAAAGCAGTGGCCAAGTCATACAGATCAGAAATAATCATAATAATAGTCAGCTTTAGAATAGAGCGACTTTAACCAATGGACGTTTTGAATGAACAAAACAGTACGAAAGACTTCAAGCGACGAACCTGCCGACAGAAGTGAAACTGTGTGAAAGACTTCAAGCGATGAACTTTTCGGTGAAATTAATTGGCACAAATGACTCAAAGCGATGAATCTTTTGATTTAAACAAATTAGAGCGATATCCCTAAATATCATTTAAAACACCCAATAACACCACAAGTTAGAGCCAAAGGAATATTTATTTAGTTAAATAAATTGCAGAAGAGAAAATATATATTCCCGACGAACGTGCTGCTATCAATCTTCTAGCATTTAATTAATAAAAAATTCACGATTTATGTTGCGCAAACTTCTTACAGTGGCCAATAAGACACAACAGTGACACCTTCATTTTGGGCTGCCTCGCACACTGGCAATTAATTTTGATAAATGCTTTAATGTATCCACCGATATTCAGATGCTCAATGTCGTTGGAATTTGTGTGACTTCACTCACCCTGTTTCCTGCCATTCCATGTCCAGTGCGGCCCTTTTCCTGTTTAGCTCTCCTCTCTCTCTCTCTCTCTCTCTCTCTCTCTCTCTCTATCTCTGTCAGAGTCACCAATTTGTACCGGGAAGTTCTTCCGGGGCGTACAAATCGAGTGAAACCGGCAAACCCGATTGCACACACGTTGTGCCGCGAGTGAAGCAAAGCATTCTAAGTACCATCACCTCCTTTTTTCACTCCACTGGAAAAAAAGGGGATGAGTGGCGAGCGGAAGGGGCTTCAGTGCGTAACCAGCATGAACATAAACCGGGCGCTGTTCTAAAACATGAGTTAAGAGCAGAACGAGTGACGGAAGGAAAACCAGAGTACAAGCGAACCGAGCGAAAAAAGAAAAGCACAACATCTCGCTACAACGCACACACGAACACCACTGGCGGAAGATGCACTGCTAGCTCTGCCGAAGCGCTGGTGCATCAACTAGCACTCCAGGCGTCACCGGGAACCTCACCGTGGCTTCTCTGGTCCTCACCAACCCTCCGAGTGTACCGGGCAGCGATAAACGTCCAAGCGAAAATACTTTATAAATCTTTAATAAACGAGAAAAATGTTATTATTGTCCCTCAGAGCTGAATAATCATGTTTTATATATGTTCCATCCATCTGCAGCGCCGGGAGATGCGCATCGAGACGCCCGATCGCGCTGAACGTACCGCAACTTGACGCGGCGAAGCGATCGCACCACCATCGGGCCAGCGCCACTGCCTCGCTGGTTTTGCGATGTTTACTTCCTCCCTCAGGGGATAGAGCAACGGTTGAGC
The DNA here is from genome assembly GCF_013141755.1 of Anopheles stephensi. Classification (NCBI taxonomy): domain Eukaryota; kingdom Metazoa; phylum Arthropoda; class Insecta; order Diptera; family Culicidae; genus Anopheles; species Anopheles stephensi. The sequence goes on along the minus strand of NW_023405042.1, from coordinate 6,837 downwards.
GACATCGGTTTCGTGTGTTTTGCGCGACAGCGAGCCACTCGCGACGGGGCTGACACTTTGCAGACGTAGGCAACATGCCGTATGTGAAAGGCAGCACCAACAGCAACAGCAGCAGCAGCAGCAGGGAATAGTGGTACACCGATGCGACGTACAATCCATCCATCGATCGCAGATAAATATATTGCAATGATTAATTGATTATCACGCTGAGCAGATCGTTGAGGGACGGCGATCGGGGCGAGATAGTGTGATCCCGGGGAAGCAGTTTACGACGGGTGTGGGGTCTGGTTGAGAAAGGTTGAGAAAGTCCCAACCAGAAGGGATGATCCACGGGGATGAGTCCAAAGTAGGGACTTTAACATCTCCACATGCTGGGTTTGCCCACGGGGAGACGCTATCGATCCCACGCCCAAAGCAAAGAAGAGCACCAACAAACCACCGAGTGTGTGTGCGACTCATCTGCTGCGCGCGCGCCATACGGCCATGCTCGCAAATCGTTCACGACACGACAGCATAATGTGCCGGATTACGGTGCCCCGTCACGGTTTGCGCCTTCGTCAAGGATACAGTTTCCAACCAGCCGGCCGGCTCGAGACGATCTAGCGAGCGCTTCGCTGATGTGCCGTGTCAAACGCGACGCATCGCAATCGCGAATCTCAGATCCTCACCAGCCCAGGTGGAATCGATCGATCGGTGCGGGGCGTGCGGGCGATGTCGGTGCCGCAGCCTGTTCGCGTCGATCGTAGATCAGTTGATTGAGTTGACTGCAGGGGCTACCAGGAGGACGATTGACGGCTGTTGCTGCCGCTGTTGCTGCTGTTGCTGCTTGCCATCGCCATCGTCTGCTGTTGATTTAGGCTGGCTGTCGCACCCATGATATGGCGCGGTGCAGCGTTTCGTGCACGTGTGAGAGCGATTGATTGTTACGGGTGAAACGATTTGCAGTGACTGCTAGCTGCAGTTTTGCTGCAGCTGTGCGGTGCTCCCTCTGTGGCTATGACGTTGATTAATTTGCCTTTGTGTGTTACGTGGCCGAGATGCTATCTATGATTATGGATTGGTTTTGTTTTAGGAGTTTGCTATTGTTTCCCCGGAAGAAGAAAATTGTGGAAGAAAATTCATGATGATCTTAAGGTGGGGCTATTAAACATAATTAAGATTTTTCTAAAATGTTTCGCAACGAAAATACTGAAAGAATACACTCGGGATATCGCTTGAAGGGATTTCTACCGAATTATTACTATTAAAAAGTTCGTCACTGGGAGTTCGTCACTTTGTTTCTTCTTTACATTTTGTTTTCTATTGATAGGTTCGTCGTTTGAAGTATTGTGTTTCAGACCTTTTCATCGTATCAGAAGGTTCATCGCTTTAAGTCTTTCATTCAGTATGGCTTAAATCGACAGGTTCGTCGCTTGAAGTCTTTTATACAGTTTGGTTACATTGATAGGTTCGTCGCTTGGAGTCTTTTGTATGATATTGCTTACGAAGACGGGTTTGTCGCTATAAGTCTTTTGTACTAATTTGCTTTAAACAAAAAGTTCGTCGCTTCCAAAGTCTTTCATATCTTCCTGCTTCTATCGAAACGGATCGTCGCTTCAGCAAAGCCGTTCCGATACATCAAACAAACGGAAGCTAAACAACCCAACAAAAAGTCAACCATCGTTGGAGAAAACATTTGAAGCCATCGAAAAATTAGCTTTAAACATTTTCTCCCAAAGTTATTCCGTTACTTCCACTCCGTGCTGCCACCGCCTCAACCTCAACAGCGCTCGTGACAGCTCGTCCGTGGTCCGGTGGTAAGTGTCAGCTCAGTGTAACCCATCACGGTGGTGCCTTCGAGCGGAGCGGGGCTTTGAGACCAATCAAAAGTTTTGAAGAATTCATTTGCATTTTCAAATGGCTAAAAAACCGACCAAGCCCGCAACCGCACAGCAACTACGATCGAGGGCGAAGAAGGCTTCTGCTGGTTGGGGCGCGGAAAGGTGCGCTGAAGAAGCGAACACCATGAGCCATGGCTAGTGGACCGGAGGAGGCGAAAGGCAAGAAAAAAAGGCCCATCCCTGTGACCCATACTCAGAGCCGGCCGTTATCATAATGTGTTTTAATGCTGCGCGTAGTGAAAAATAGATATCAATAAAATTTAATATGGCATTTTCTTATCGTTGTTTTCTGTGTCCGCCTGTGTCCGTCTGTGTGCCCTCCTCCACCTGCTCCTCTTGCCCACGCGCAGCAGTCGCGCTATCTCGTTTACTTTGTCACCAGTGTGTCCGGCTTTTCATTGTAGCCGTCCCCTGTTTGCGGCGCAAAGCACACTGGCCGGAGGGAACAACTTGTTTGTGGCACGAAGATGTATCGAAAGTCCATATTCCACCGCGTTTGCGTTTCGTGGCTGCAGCGATGTGTCGCAACGGTCAGCGCCGAGCTTACTAGCGCTTTGAGTGGCTCATAATTCATACCACCGCAATAAAACAGCCTAAGCAGCCCGAGTGTGTGGCGTAGGGCTGCGGTTGTGTGACGACTTTCGGGACTGTTTAGACGTGTGTTTTCCCGATGATAACGCTCGTAAAAACTCTAACCATCGATTCGGGGCGGGAGTATTTTAGCCTTTGCATCTCTAGACATGTGCTCCGTGCTTTCGTCAGCCATCCAGTGACATCCAGACATCCGGCAAAGGTGGGAGCAAAAGAAAAGAAATTGTTCCAAAGGATGTCATATTGTTTCATACGCTTGGAATGCAGTTCCTCCTATTTCTCGCCACAGAAGGGTTCGGTGCGGTTCAGGCAGGCAGCACTACCGGGCAGCATACCGCTGGTGATGATGACGGTGGTTGGCAGCTGGTTGGTTCTCCCTTCGGTCTGGCTCATAACCACGGCTCAAGCACACACATCCTCCGGTCGCTCTCTTTTTTGCACGCGCAACAACCGATCTCTTTTACCGAAATCCCCGACGGCTACACCATAAATGCCAGACAAAGATCGTGAACGATCATGTATACACGTATTAATTTTTTCTGTGTTACCTGTTTCCCCCCCCCCCCCCCCCCCCTGTTGCTTCTTTCTGACCGTTCTCCTGCTCTCCTGCTTTCCTGCTGGTGCCGTGTTCTATGTTCTCTGCTCTTCCTGCTGTCCCTGCTGCTGGACCCCGGCTGTCCAACGAACCCATCATACCCAGCGTGGCCAAACCGGCGTGTGATTCTCCTGCAGCAGCAGCATTTTGAATGGACATTTGTTGGACGCTCTCTCGCTCATGTGCGTTCCCGTTTTCGCTGCAGGTGTTGGGCGATGGTGTCGTGCTCTGTCCACAAGGCGCAGGAGAGCTTTTAGCAGATTAAATTCTTGCCTCATTTTTATAGTTTTTTCTTCGCCTTTTTCTGCTCAAGAATTTAGAATTTGGAGCTCGAAAAATCAAGTTCGTTTAGTCTGTTCCAAGCAAAAATTCATCAGAACTTCTATGACGTCCACATACCACGGCAGGGCTTCTTGGAGGGTTGCATGAGGGATGATATGCACCGTGATATCATGTTGAGGTGAGCTTTTATGAGCTCGGGCCTTCTCTTTCCAACGCCCATGCTATTGTTTCACCTCCTTCTCATTCGCTCTCCCTCGCTTCCCATGCTCAAGTTCAGGCTGGTATGTCCCCGTCCATGTTCGTCACATTCATTCCGGTTGTTTGAACTATGCGAACCCCCCGTGTACACAGGGGGATTAAAATTCTCAGCAAACAGCATTACTCAGCCGCAAACCCAAATGTTCGATCGCTATCATTGCTCTCTTTCTGATGCCTAGTGATTTTTTCATCTGTGTGGGTGCCAGTTCTGCCTTAAACACTCGCTCTCACCCTTTCTCACTACAAGTGAGGAACTTCAAAATATCCTCAGCATGCTTCAGCGATCGCCGTCAGAGTGTTGGTGCCAGAATCAAAAGCTCACTCTCCTTCATTTCGCTCTCTCTCTCATACTCCGATTGTTATTTTGTGATTTAAAAAGAAAACAAAAGTCTTCGCTCACCCGTATCAACTGAGAGAATATGCTTTTTTTTCTTATACTCTAGGAGAAATCATATTCCCTTGCTAGTGTATGTGTGTGGAGGCTAAGTGCCGATGAATTGCACACGCTCATTGAAGAAATATGCAGAGGAGTGATTGTGAGACAGAGAGAGAGAGAGAGAGAGGGCCTAGCGAGCGGGTGAGAGCGAAAAGAAGCGATGTAGTCAAGAGAGCTTGATCCTCGCCAAGCGCTACTTTGAACGCGTGCAGAGAAGATCGCAAGGCAGCGATTGTTCGCAGCCGCAAATGCCGTCGGCAAAATGGACCATTCCGCAATCGCATCGGGTTTTGGGGTTTTTTTAAACGATTGTTTGCACTTAAGGGAACATTTGGACAGAGCATAACACTTGGATTCAAGAAGGATTTGACCACGTTTTCTTAACTTTTGTTGTAAGAAAATCATTTGTTTCATTGCCTTTAAATCCCGGATCAAATAAAAGGCTTATGATGCGACATACTCTGCATCCAACATCCATTCCATCTCCAATAAGAATTGATGAAAGTGGTGATTGACATTTCCGTACTGCTTATTCCGAGATCCAACTTTGGTGCATAATATTTTTTTCAAGTAAAGTAAATCAGCTTTTTATCATTTTTTAACAATTGAAAAGATCATTTCTACTTTCAATTTTTTATTCAAATTTCTTTGACAGATTTGTTTCAACTGTATATATTCTTACTTATGAAAAACAATTGATTGCTCTTCTTTGAATTTAGTTATAACTGTAAGCAGTTAGTCGTATAATATTCAAGCAAAAACATTTAAATCAACTGCAACTGTTTTTATAAGTAAATTTTTATATATTGTCTCTGAAAAGTATTTCAAGCATCAAACCATTGACACAAATCTTCCTCTGTAACCTCTAAACGTACAATGAATGAACATCACTTCCCTCAATATAAGGTGCTCGATAGGTACCACGGAAGTGCAACAACTCCTGCCTCATACTCATACTCCACAGTTGACGAATCATGCAGCACACAAAAGCTAAACCGGACAGTCGCAGATTCCTTCGCAGCCTTGCGCAGCCAGCCAGTTGGCCATTGTGACACTCCCATGCGGCTCACAACATAATTTCCTTTCGTGCATTTTGCGTGGTCCAATTGAGTCGAAACTTTCCACGCCCGGTCCGGGTCCCGTCCGATCCCGAAAACGCTCGCCAAAAAATCTCGCAATCCCGGGCGCACAACCCTTGTCCTGACAGGCATTTACATTGCGTGACAGGCTTGCTTTGATTATTGTTATTAATTTCTACGCCTCGCGCCTGTCTCACCGCTCGCGACCCGCTCCCGTTGTCCACGACTACCCTTACAACTCCCTTTCTTTCTCACACGAGCCCCAGTGGGAAGTGCAGCAACCGTGAGTAAGCGAGACAGCTAGTGGTATCATAGCACCGAAAGCTCTCGGGCTCGAGCTTTTCGGTGAAACGCACACTCACGCGCTCTCTCGCTCTTTCGCTCACCCGGTCGGTCTCTCGCGCGAGAGCATAAGCGAGATGCACCTGTGTGTGGGTCGAGAGATCGTGGCTCAGGCCAGCGAAGCCAGCAACCTAGGGTAGGCCACACCGAGTCGGAGCTGCTGTCGAGGCACCAATTTTGTGGTAGATTTCGTGGCGAACGGTCCAGCTTTTCGATTTCGCTCCCGGTTTTGTGTGTGAAGGCAGCATTTTGTCGAGTTGTCGAGCGGGCTATCCCAGCGTCAGTCAATCAGTTCGAGTAGAGTTTAGCACCCGTGAAGTGAAGTTAGTTTTTAGAGGGAAAACTCTTAGAAACACCATAAAAAGAACTCGAACTCGCATGTACGAAGGTGTCCAGAGTGAAGTGAATCGCAACCGGTACGCAACGTTTTCTGCTAAACTAATACGGTACGAAAGCGGCTTTGGTTTTTAGTTTATAAAGTACATAGAAGCGATCGGGGAGAGATGGCCGAAGGTGAAGCAGTGCTTAAGGAACTGTTAGTGTGATTGAGTAGAGAAAGAATTCAACCAACAAGACAACTGCCGCCGGTAAACTCGACCGCGAGTCCGAGAAAACATCCGACGGCCAAGTGTTGTGATACTTCAGACGACAGCAAGTTCACGCTGTAGAAGTGACGTTCCGTGTTACAAAGTTTCATTCCTGCTTCCAATATTTACATCCTCACCAAAAACAGACCCCTCAAGAAACTGATCAAACACCCGATTCCTTCTGCGGTTTGGTGAGTTTCAGTGTTTTTGGTGGCGTATAAACATACCCGCCCGGATATTTGGGTCACCTTCCACCGTCCGTGTGCTCGTGTGTGTCTGTGTGTGTGAGTGATGGTGTGTCTGTGGGCTTTAAGGTCTAGCTGTATCACGGGGCCTGCACGTTTGTGATACGGGTTGCCCCGGTGCCTCCCGAAATGGGGATTTCTTCGATGAAAACGAGATTTTTCCAACCGACTCGATCGAGCTAACCGCACACTCCATGGCGGTGGTGGTACCGCAAACCACCGGTGAGTGAGAGGTTTAGCTTTCATCTGCGCTGTTTTGGATGGGGCGACGTTGTTGGACTGTTGTTTTGATTCTCGGTCGGAGCACAAGGAGGAGTAGGATTTTTGAGGACATAGCACCGAAAAAGCCCCTTAGCCAACGATCATGGCAAACGCACCGATGGGTGGTAGATCGATCGGTGCGGTAACTTGAACCGGTTTGATGTTTTTTTATTCGTCCGGGACACAACCCCACACTTCGTACACCGTTCGGACCGGGTTCGAAGATGTTGATTCGGACCTCAGCGATTCCACCTCAGAGAGAGAGGGTGGACGAGGTGCTT
>NW_023405041.1:0-78715 GCF_013141755.1 Anopheles stephensi | reverse complement strand
TTATTGTTTAGAATACATTGAAAAGCAATTAGCGAGAGCGAAATTGAAGTCCAACAAACGAGGCTAATGGACTTGAAAGCAGATACGAGGAACTATAATTAATATTCATATAAGATATCGCACCGACGCTAGCCACATGATTGGATTCGTGTAGGCACCTAGCTTTCCGTAAACCAAGTATAAATAGTCCACCGTATTGGTACGAAAAGTCACATCAGTACTTGTTGTACATCAGTAAACGAGCCAAACTCCTCAAACAACTACCCCAACAACCTAACAATGGCTTTCAAAGTTGCTGCCTTTGCCATCCTTCTGGTCATTGCCGGTAAGTGCCCTTCGTTCGTCTAACTTCTTCATTACGAAGATTAATGTCTTTTTGGTGCTCTGTGGCTCCTCCCCTTAGCCATCCATGCCGCTCCCCAGCTGGACCAGCTGCCCAGCGGTATGACGACGCCGGAAATCGGTGAGATCCAGGCGCCGGTCGGTGGCAACCAGACGAACCCGGGAGACCTGGGCAACAACCTGAACACGACCGTTCCCTCGAACCCGGCCGAAGGTGTTGGCGGTGCCGAGAACGCTACCATGCCGTCGAACATTGGTGGAGGTATCCCGAACCAGCTGGGAACGCGGCTCGCCAACCGCATCAACAGCCGAAACAACAAGAACAAGAACTGATCCGATCAAGAGGAAAAATAATTTCGACCGCATAACGACGACGCTGTAGATGAGAAGCTCTGTAAAATGCAAATATATTACACAAAAATCCATTACACTGCGGTAAGCTGTCTAACGCGAACTGGATATCACAGAAATTAGTTCCAAAATTAATTAGTCACACACACACGCTAGACTCCACTCACGTTACATATTCATTTCAGTATCATGCCAACGGTTGGGGCAAACGGCAGAATTAACGCTCCCAGGGTTTGCCCACCCGGCGAGTAGCATCATCCTTCATGTGGAGAGGCGACTATCATCATACACCATGTCCTTTGATCCATTTCGCCGTAATGGGCCTGTTTAAAATGCACACATATTCTCCATACATTACCCGATCCGGAGCGTTCATGCGCGTTTAATGTGACAGCAAAATTGATTACCGCGACCGTCCGCTCTTTGGATCCACCCGCGAGCTTTAAATACAGTTTGCATGCGTTTCCTGTTTAACGTTTTCCACCCTCAGGCGGTGTAATGCTTTGCTGCAAGCTTGCGTGGTGTGCAAAGATCCACCAAAACTTTATACACTAAGTGAAAAATTGAAGGTAAACACTTAATTTCACCATCACGAACGCACTTCCACTAGCTTCAATCACCCGGAAAAACCTTCACCAAACACACAAAAGCAATCATTTTGAATGCCATCAATTGCAGTGAATGATAATTTTTCCAACTTTTCCACAAACACATACACACCGTGAAGGGTAGGTAGATTCAAACAATGAGAGTAGACGAGAGCACAATTGTAACGAGAATAGCCGTGTAGTGGCCGGCTGCCGGCTGTGTTGAAAATTTTCTCCAATTGACCTTGCCGGAAATAGTCCAATCATAATTCGATCAAATTGTCCATCATGTCAGCGTGTCAAGCGAAATGTCAACCGGCATTTCATCCTCTAGCTGGACGGCATCATGCTGTGTGTGTATAAAATGGTTCATCGAGCATGGGTTTCGATTTATTACACGTCCAACGTGAGACCGGGTACTAAAGATACTTTCCAAAGGTTCGTGTGTACGTGTGCGTGTGTGATAACCAAATAGACAGTAAGAAAAGTGATACTGATGCTGGATGCAAAATTCCTCCAAATTCACTCTCACTGGGTTCCAAGAAGCACGAGCTCAACAGTGTGATAGCGTTACGGAATTCTGTCACTGACAGTGATTGCTTCAAAGCGAACCGAATTCTTGAACCGTGTTTCGTGTCCTCTAACTCTGCACAGACTAACCCGAAAAAAAAGTGCGCCCATCCGTAGCTGTCAGCAATTTTTGTGCATTTCTCAGCGCAAGTGAAAAGCAAACGCAGCGTTTCATTGCATGCGTACGACAGAACGATTTATAATCCTTCCTCCCACCAAAACGGCCGTATCAGCATCGAACGTGTTAAGTCTCCGGTCCCGCTGAAAGGCACACACCAGTTTTCGGTAGACCTTTTCGCACGAAAATGGAATTAGTAAAGTTTTGCCTGGGCTGGGTTGGAACAATTTCAACTCACGCCCCGCGACAAAGGTTCACAAGCCTTTCGGGCTCGCGGCTAACACTAGCCTACTTTTAGGCGCGTGTGAAAATGATGCAAAATTCTCCAAACTTCTTCTTGACATTTAGCGCCGCGCGAGGAATCACCGTATCACCCGGCAAAAATGTACTGCTTCTGCTCGTGTGTCGCTCGCAAAGCGGTAGCGGTTCGTGGCGTTCTGCGAAACTTTCATCAAACCGTGTTCGTTCGTTCGTTGATATTTTTAACTCACTTACAGTCAATTTTCTCCGGAAACTTAACCAAGAAAAATGTGTTCACATTCGCCGCCGCTACCACGGTGACCTTTGGTTCGGTTAACCGTCGTGCGAGCCAGCTGGGTGTGCTAAGTTAAACTTATTGCCAACCAAGCTAGCGAGCGTACTATGTCTACGACATGGCAAGCACAGTGTCGCTATCTAGCGGAATTTGTACGCCACTATCAAAACGATGCCTCGGTCCTTTGGGGGGGGGAAGGAACGGATTCATGTCTGAGTCCTTTTTTCACGACAATGCAACCCACCCATAGCCAACACAGGCCTACAGCATAATTGATTGCCGATTCAGTGTGATTTACATGTGCTTACTCATGTAGTGATGTGCCGGCAGACGTGGCAAGCCCGCTCACGATAAGATAAGGTTGTTTTGGGAAAGTGTTTTCGGATTCGCCCGAAGCATAAATAATCCTTGGAACACATTACGGGATTAGCTGTTTGGGAGGGAGGGAGGGCGCGAGACCCGAGAAGCGCGCCCTTTCCTTGATTCGGATGGTGATTTTATTCATGCGTGTTGCTTGCACCAACACATGCACCATTTCCGAGCGAACTTCCTACGCCCCGGTTTTGATCGATAAGCTTGAACGATTGCTCCGAATGGGCCGGCTGATTGGGCGTGTAATTCCCCAAGGCAGACAGTGAAACGAGTGCCTCCAAAAGTTTATGGGCATGAGGAAATAAAAAATTAAATCGCTTTTTGTGGAGTGGAACACGAGTCCTATGTGAAGGGAAAGAAAAGGGATACCAGACGCTTATGTGACTTTTAGGCCACGATTTGCTGTGATCGTTATTCATGGGTGTTTGAAATCTTGCACGATACAGGTATAAACAAGATGAGTGTTTCGTTGCCTGAACGCCTGAAAGTATGCAGTGAATAGTTTTTTTTTTGTCTACTTATAAACGTCTATCCATCCGGATCGAATAGTAGCTCATAATCTATCGTTAATATCGGTACTTTAACTGTCCCTCTCCTTTAAACCCAGTTTTGCTAGTAGTTACTCGCACTAAAATCCCATAAAACGGCTATGCGGTTCAGAAGTGACATACTCACAACTTCCCCAAAAGCGAATTCCATTCAATAGCTTCAACTTCGATCCTGGCAGCTGGCATTTTAAAACAAACCTCACGAACCAAACGGCAGAAGCAGAATGTGCTTTACCTTTGCAAACATCGCTAAGACAAATATCTTTGCCCATTCCATTCCATTCTGCCAGCGAAATCTCACCCATTGGCCGATCGTTTAACGGCGGTTTGCTCGAGACATTCCGGCCGCTGGTAGTGCAAACAATGAACGAACGCTTTACCACTGTTTACTTTAAACCGTTCGAAGCCAGAACAAAACTCTTCCCCACAGAAAGTACACGCACCGGCAAGACAACGGACAGGTCCTCAGCTTCGAGCACACACACACACAAGTTTGGAAAAGCTCGGATTCTTGAAGCGGTTCGACAACCATTGTACGGGTTGCAACTTGTGGTGGGAGGAAGGGCGGTAAGTTACCGCTCCTCCCCCGGAGGGTGGAGAAAATCGCATGAATCATGCACGCCACATTTATTTATGCTGTCGGCAGACGACGGGTCCTCCTCCCCCCGGGAGAGAAAAACTTCGCGGGGCTACGTTCGCGTGAAATTGAAACCAACCAACGCCCCGTGTTTCCATTTTCATCACACTTTTCCGGCTTGAAGAAACCCCAAAAAAGGAAGAACGAACAGAAAAAAAAAACGAAACGAAACGAATCATGGCGACGAGATTGTTTTCCAAACATCCGAAAATGGGCATCTCCGCCCGTTCGGCGATGCTTTTCCTTTTTCCGGTATTTTTCCCGGAAAAAAGAACCTCCAAAAGAGAAAAAGACACTTCCACACGCACACACACACCCGAGGACTGTTTTCAGTGCATCTTTAGCCGCTGGAGTCCGGAGTGTTGAAAAGTGGGAAAATATTTTGTCCCTCACGGCGGGCAAAAGAGATGAGCCGGGCTCGGAGTGGGGTTTTCGTCTAATGCTCTTTATGCTTTATGGTATTTTGCATGCAAATTCCCGAAACCCCCGCCGGTCGGGAATGGTTTTGTTTTCCTTCCACAGTTTCCACTTCCGGTTCGTGTTAAATTATAATTTTTCGCTCGGGAGTTCACCGTACCGAACCCGAAACTCGGCAACGAATCGCGGCGGATACGGATGAAAAACACTAGAGCATGGGGCCCAGATAAATATTAAATTTCCAATCGTTCCGAGCCTGGTAACCGCGCCACAGACAAAAAATCAACAAGATTTCGGTTTTGTTTTTCCTCACCATTGCCAAAAGACAAAAATTGTGAAAATCAATCCGGGAATCGCTTTGATGTGCGCGTTATCGACACCACCGGGATCTGGTTCAAGAGTGAGCCATCTTAAAGCTTCCCCCGCCTAGGAGTAACGACTTCTGCACGGAATCGCCTGTGCATGGCGTGCGGTGCCATGTGTTTGCCAATTGTGTGCCAACAACAAACACTTTCTGCATCAACGAGCATTTTCCTGCGGTGTGCAGCGCATTTACATTCGTGATAATGCACTTTTTCAACCAACATGAAAGTGAAGGTTCATTACCGGGAATGCTATGGATTAGAGGGAGGTTGGGCTATGTCTTCCATTTCAATGCTAATGGCATGATTGCTCATCGTATGCTCATTTCTGCAATGGTTTATAGACTAAAAACATTCCTGTAAAGCACTTCCCAAAGTTGGAAAAACTCGTCCAGCTTCCAGCTAATTTCAAATGCTCGAGCAGGGAACGAGGAAAAACCATTCTGCTCAACTTTTTGGTGACAAAACAAGCAGCTGGGAGGAAAATGTTGCACATGCTGCAGCCGGTGCTTCTTGCAGCATGCAATCGTTGCATTCGTTGTGCTTGTTTTTATGCTTCGAAACATTTCCTCCACATCCACTACGTACGTTACACATTCCAAACAGCGCCCAAAGCTCCCTTCAATATCCAGCACATATTAATGTGCTAAAACATTATGTTGCTTGTTGTTACCTTTTTGTTCCTGGTTTCCCCTTTTCTCTGGTAGCCGGTAGCACCCTCCAACAGCAGCTCGCAATGAAACAACGCACCATGGCCGTTCCTCTGTACGCGTTGCTGCTGCTGCTCACCCTGCAGGTGGCCACCATGCCGCAAGGTGTGCACGGTTGCAGCATGATGAACAACGACAACACCGAACAGCGAGGTGCCCAGCTGGCCGATTCGGCCACCGCCAAAAAGATGCCCGAAATCACCATGCAGGAGGCGGTGGCCCAGTGCAACCGTACCTTCGTCATCCAGCCCGACTACCTGGCCGAGCTGAACGAAACCGGAAGTTTCCCGGACGAAACCGACCGGATACCGTTGGTGAGTGCGCCAGGCGGCAGCGGTTGGGGGTTTTGTGCGGGGAAAAGAAAATCGATTTTCAATCTGCCATTTTCCGCAGTGCTTTATCCGGTGCTATTTGCAAACACTCGGCATACTGACGGAGGACGACAAGGTTAACAAGGAGACGGCGCTCGCACTGAATTGGGCCACCTCCAGCGAAACGGTCGATGAGTGTCTGGACGAGATGAGTAGGTTTTTGCCTCATTTCCATTTCGGACAAAAAAAAAAGGTGTTTTCATTGTTTGCTTCTCTCTCCCAACCGGCAGCTGGATCCGGCTGCGAGAAGGCATACCTCTTTACGCGCTGCATCATGACCCGGGCACTGGTGGATGGAAAGAGCAAGGATAATAAGTAAAGTTGCCGATGTGATTCCGAATTCCCGAAACCGGCCGATACGTACCTTACCGTGACAGACGTGTACATAAGCGCTAGCAGCTAACGGAGCACACAATAAACTGTACACACACACATTTTAAAGCATCCTGAACTTGAACTTGATTGAAGCCTTTTATTACTGTCCGCGGACGATGTTTTCCCGAAAACGGTGCAACTGAAAATTATACTTTTATTAACTTCCAGAGTTCATACCTGCTATGGTGAAGCGGCTCTCGTTGCACACCACTACACATACGCTAATAATAACGCTACAGCTAACGCCCCATCTGTCAGTCGGTTTGTCGCTCAAATGACAGTTCGTAGCACTACAGAATATAAACAACTACAGCTAGTACCCGGTTCAATTCCGCCGTCGTAGCTGCACCGCATGCGGAAAGGCAAGATTTAACGAAATCTGATACTGGTACCGGATGTCCTCGTAGCGAATGTTCGTCGTTAGCTCGTAGCTTCTCAAAATCTGTGCCAGCAGCGTCTTCAAACTCATCATAGCGTACCGATACCCAATGCATCCTCGTGGACCACCGCTAAATGGTAAATGCGAGTACGGGTGCCGTTCACCACCGTCGCCAAGGAAGCGACCCGGATCGAACTCATCGGCCGTCGGTCCCCACACATCCTTGCGCCGATGCAGTGCGTAAAAGTGGAACAAAAACACGCTGCCCTTCGGTATCCGGTGTCCGTCCAGCACAATCTCGGCCAAATTCTGCCGTCCAACGATCGGTGCGACCGGCATCAAACGCATCGCCTCCTTCAGTACACACTCCACGTAGTGCAGGTCTTTCATCAGCTCGATCGTGATCTCCTGATCGGGTGAGAAGACCAACCCGCTAACCTCTTCGTACGCTTTGGCCTGCACTTCGGGATGCATCGCAAGCAGCAAACAGGTATGTGCTAATTGTGTAGCAGATGTTTCATTGCCCTGGGGAGCGGGAGAGCATGTAGTCCGTTAGCAAGGAAAGCATAATGCGCAATTGCACAACGATTAACACCTACCGCCACGATCATCGTGTAGATGTGGTCCGAAATTTCCTCATCGGAAAAATGGCGTGCAGACGGATCGGTGAGTGGCATCTTCATGAGTTGATCGATGAAAATCTGCGGCTTTCGGTACTGGGAAGCCGCGTCCTGTTCCGGCTGGTTGTTCGTTCCGTCGAAAAGACGTGCAATCTCTTTCCTTTTATCCTGGATTATCTGTACGGATTAGCAACGAGAAGAGTGATCAACAGTACAAACATCCACCGCAGGAATGATTTAATAGCACTTCCGGCCGATTTCCCACCTTACGCGTAAACTGCTGGCAAATGTTGATTGCTCGCATTTCGTTCCGATACAGCTCGGTCAACTGGTAGATGAAGTCAATGTGCAGGAAAATGTTGAAAATTCGCACCCCAATCGTCTTGAGTGCGCTGTGTTGGAAGAACGGAAATTTTCAATTTTATTTCACACTGATTGCGGCGGATAAAACGGAAAAAGGGAGCAGCGATCGATTATTCAACAACATGGCGCACAACCTTCTAATTGCAAAACTAATTAGCTAAAATCATAATCCACCCACACGGACCACAGCATGTGCTTTAGCGGGCGGGGGATTATGTAACAGTTTAATAGCACCAGAAATCAGAATCAATCGTATAATTATTGCTTCGCGTCCACTCCCGTCAGCTCGACCGCAAATGTTCATTTGAAATTTCCACCGCGCTGCTGACACGTGCAATTATTGGCGTCACAATTTCCATTTCGTGGGTCCGCAAAACGGACGTCTGATAATCGGCCCCCGTAATCGAGTATCGATTGTGAACACTTACACCTCTAAATTGGCGATAAATTGGGCTGCTCCGTCGCGCTCGAGAACCTTCCCGCCGAGCGAGGTTCGACTTATCATCTCGAGCGTACAGGCCGAGATGTACTCCAGGATGTTGCACTGGTCGCCTGTTTGTGCGTAACGATCTAAACGTCCCACCAGCCGCTGTGTACAGTCGTTGAAGATCGGCACAAAGCTCTCCAGTATGCGGGCGTTGAACGTTGAGTTGAGCGTTTTCCGGTGCGCTTTCCACACATCGTCTACACAACGGGGAGACACAAACACACACACACAAGCACACACATGCACGATTACCAACCAAACAGTAAAAAATGATATCCTTTCAGCTTACATTTGGCCGCCAGCAGCCCGTTCGGCAACCGTACCACCTTGTAAAGATCCGGTTTCGCCTGGCAGTCGGGATGCGTCAGCACGGTCTGCACCAACTCCGGATGGCTGATCCCGATCGCAAGCTGTGATCCAAAGCGCAGCGTAAACAAACGATCATGCTGCCGGAAATGTTGATCCAGCACCAGAAACACTTCACCCGGGCTTTTACCCAGAAAATCGCCCAAATTTCCTAACCACCGATGGACGGGCCGGGCACGCGGCAGTCGATCGGCCCACCTTAACCGCTGCTTCCAGTACCAGGACAGTGTTACGGAGCACAAGATCACCGCCAGTACCAAGAGCCCGGGAAGCATCGCGTTCGGACGACCGTTTACACTGCACACAAAAATGCAACTGTCGCTAGGTAATGCACGTGCACCGACCGAACGCACGGGCCTAATCACGAGCTGGTGCAGCTATTAGTGGGTGGCCACCCGGTCGAAAGTAACCCCCGCCGTGCCGTGTTCAGCATCGAAGGGTGCAGCAAAAAGGGTGAAAGGAGAAAAGCAGAAGGGTGTGTTGATGTTTTCCGCCAACGGCCAACGGTGCGTGTACAATACCGATCGAAAATTAGTGCAAACCGCGCGAGCGATGGGCCACGGGGAGCTCTGTGGGAGCAAGGGCACGACCACGGAAAGACATGCGTACGTGAGCATAATTTATGCAATTATTTTCGCGACGGGTTTCGCCATTGTCTGGGAACTAATCGTCCGGCTTGAGTTGAAATTACGCCGGTGCGTCGTTTAATTTGGCTTTTATTATTGCATTCAATAGCTTTTCTCCCTCGGAGACACTGGCGGGCGCATTCAGTTAGTAGTGGTTGGTTGATTTTTTTTAGCAGAGACCATTAGATGCAGAATCCAAAACCCAATTGAAAGTATTTTTAAGATTTTGTATTAATATGCCGAAGATTGGTTTTCATCCGCATGTGATCTGTTTTCGGATCATTCGCTATTACGAAGGACTGACTATTCAGCTACAGGAAAACAACATTTCCAAGGAAATTAGAAATGGCGAACCAAATCCTCCCAATAACTTTAAAATACATCCTACTACAACATGAAATCCCTTAAATTTTCCTTCCACTTTCATAAACAGCGAAGGGTTAACAAATATTTTAGCATGCACATCAACCTCCCGCTTGAAAGCTCTCTTCCCTAAAGCTCCCTATATGAAAAAAGCTCAACGCGGTCTGGCCTTTCGTACCATTTTCCATAACCTTCACATCCAACATCCTTCACATATTTCCAAAACTGACTTTAAATTTAAACAAACAAACTCATCACTTAATTTGTTATATTATTTGAACAACAATAAATAATCGCTTTATCTTCCGAAAGGTAGTTTTCCGCCCGGATGTGCAACACAACTTTTCAACCGTGTGCTATATACGCAACCACCAACTTTGACAGCAACGCTGCCATCTTTGGCAGCGCGTGAACGGCACGGAAAAAGAAAAGTGTAAACAAACGCCTCGTGAAAATTGTGTGCCCCAGCGTTGTGTACAGTTTTTCCCGTATTTTTCTTGCTTTGCAGCCAACCATTTCTCCG
Source organism: Anopheles stephensi (assembly GCF_013141755.1). Classification (NCBI taxonomy): domain Eukaryota; kingdom Metazoa; phylum Arthropoda; class Insecta; order Diptera; family Culicidae; genus Anopheles; species Anopheles stephensi. The sequence continues at coordinate 68,693 of NW_023405041.1, read as the reverse complement.
CCCCGTACATTTTTCGATTGCAGGAAGCTAAACCGCTTGACGTTCTTGCGTTGGAATTGTGTGCTTCAAGAACGCCAAGCCGATTTCTGATTTCTGCATCAAGAAATAACAGCATACTAGGCGAGGTGTTGCCCACGGGCAGAAACCCAGCCTTGCCCTTCCCGGTGATGCGGCCGGGAGCAGTGGGTTTTGGAAATCGATCGTACGACCCGGAATTTCGTCATTCGCCACTCTGTTTTACCAGTCTCCCGAGTGTGTGTGTGTTCGGTTTTGTGTGTTGCTGCTAGTTTGCAATTTCTAATTTTCTACCACCGACCGATGGGAGCGATTCTCAATTTTGATGCACCGTTTTGTTACAATTCACGCCGCATAGAAACAAGAAATTGATTTCGTTCCTCATTGGGTGGCCTGGTAGAAAATGTAAAGCGTCGAGTATGCGTATATCTAGATGTTTTGTGCATTGAGCAGTATTCTTCTTTTGCTATAATTATTACTGTATTAGCGGTCGCGAGCCAGTTCTTGTATCGTGTGGGGGACAAGGGAAACACGTGATTGCGTTTACTGCTGTGCCGTGCCCGACCTGCAATGGATGCAACCGGAAGCGCACCTTCCGGCAGTGAGACGGATGAACCGAGAGGCGACGGGTTGAACGTACCGTCCGGGTGTCCTATGGCAAAGCGTAGAAAAATCGATACCAATGCAGCAAGCGGGCAAGCAATTGAAAGCGATGAAGACAGCACAACCGAAGCTTCCGCGAAGGAGACCGGTCCGGTAAATAACCTGAGGGAGTTTGACGTATTGGATGAAGTGCAGGGCGATAACTCAGATGAAGACTCGGACGCGGGTGGTAAGAATTGGTCTCGGAATGAGGAACCATGAACAAATTTTTATTCCTCTATTCAATATTGCAGGTGGAGAAATCGATGATGGTAGCTCGGAAGGATCGGACGTCAACTACGACGATATTGAATCGATGCTCGATGAAGGATTGCCGGAGGAGCTGAGAAACACCGCCAAGAAGCAGCCCTACGAAGAACGCTTCAAACAGGTGCTGGAAGAGAAGGGCCGCAACCACTTCGAAGTGCTTCCGGAAGGGTGGGTTCAGGCAACACACACGAGCGGGATGCCTCTGTACCTGCACAAAGTATCACGCGTTTGTACCGCGTCCAGGCCTTACTTTCTTGGACCGGGCAGTGTGAGAGTAAGTAGTCAAAATGCGATCCACAGATTTCTCGAATCAAGGCGTCTAACGTTACTACCTTTGTAGAAACACGAAATACCTCTAAGTGCTATACCCTGCCTCAACTATCGCAAAGCACTCGAGAAGGAGGAGGAACTCAAAAAGGAACTCGCCGAAGCATCCGCCGCATCCGCTGAAAATGGAACCGTGAACGGGGAAGCAACGAATGACGCGGCCAGCGAAGCAGATGCCACCACCAAAGAAGGGACAGAACCGGCACCGGAGCGTCAGCTGCACAACGCCCAGCTAAGCAAAATGATTGCGGGCGCAACGACAACCGCCGAAGCGCAAGCAAACGCCAAGCTGCTCCCACTGAAGGTGAGCGCCAAGATTGAAACGGTAACGGAAAATCTGAAAGCTCAATCCCTCACACCGGACGCGGTGATGGATTACTGCAAGAAGCTGTTCCGCTTTAAAACGATACGCGTGCTGCGCTTCAAATCGTGGGCAGCGCGAAGAAAGTTCACCAAACATCGAAAGCACATCAAGAACTTGCAGCGTCCCACACTGCCCGACGGAACGAAGCTGATCACCTTCCCGATGCTGAACATCGAGGACGAACAGGGCAACCCACACGCCCGGCCGAAGAAGGAATGGATCATGAACCCGAACGGCAAGAGCTACGTTTGCATCCTGCACGAGTACGTCCAGCACGCCCTGCGCAAGCAACCGACGTACGAGTTTAAGGAGCTGGAAAATGCGGCCACACCCTACTCGGCGACCGTTACGATAAACGACCTGAAGTACGGCACGGGCTACGGAACGAGCAAAAAGCAAGCGAAGAGCGAAGCTGCCCGAGAAACGCTCGAAATTCTCATCCCCGACATGAAGGACAAGATAACGGGCAAGGATGGGAAGAGTGCCGCGAACGGTGCAAGCGGCTCGCAGCAGCAATCGTCCGATCTGCGCGAACTGTCCGTGTTCGATGAGATCAAAATCGAAGACCCTCGCGTGGCAGAGTTCTGCGCCAAAACAACGGAACCATCGCCACACGCCATACTGCTTACCTGCTTGCAGCGCAACTTTGGCCTGGGCGAAGTGCACATCAACTACGAAGTGAACACGATGAAGCACCGCAAGAACGAGTTTACCATGACGGTGGGCAAGCATGTGGCGACGGTCGCGTGCAAGAACAAGCGCGACGGCAAGCAGCGCGCCTCGCAAGCCATCCTGCAGATACTGCATCCGCACATCAAGACCTGGGGCTCGCTGCTGCGACTGTACGGCAATCGGTCGGTGAAGTCGTACAAGGAGAAAAAGCAGGAAGAGCAAGAGATTACCGTGCTGCAGAGCAAGGCGGCCATCAACCAGCCGAACTATGCGATTCTGGAGAAGCTGAAGCAGGAAATGTCGAAGCTGGAGGAACGGCAGCGGAATGTGCGCGTGATCGGGAAGTTTGTGCCACCGTCGGACATTGACTTACCGACCGGGGCTGGGGCGAATCTGAAGAACGTCGATCTATAGGCATAGGTGTAATGAGAGCACAGTCGGGTTTGGAGACTACGTTTGGGGAGGGAATATTGAGCGTAGCTAGAAACTAGCCTTACGGAGAGCAGGCCGTTTCTAGCCTGACAACACTCAAAGCAATCATCACTTAGCTTCATCATTAGACGCCCGCATAGGACAACCACAGCAACCTGCCACTGCTGGCTTCCTTGGTTTGGTTTAGTCCGTTAGTCCTCCGTACGGATCTCTCACCTATCTCAACTCATACTTGTAGAGCAAAGCCAGGGGAAAAATGTTGAGCAGCATTCTAAAGGACTAAATTGTACATAATTATCGGCCCAAAAGTGAAGGGAAATCCTAAAATGTGCGTTCAAGCATGTTACATTCAGGTATCACTGATCTGCCAAGAAAGTAAGCCATAATAAGGTGTTTTGCATCAATTCCATCAAATCCTTGGTTTATATAGCTTGTGTTTGAGCCGAATTCAACACACCGAAAGAAAGTCAGCTGAACTGAACTGAACTCTTGTCCGAAAGCTTTGTACTGCTCTTACTTACTTACTTATCAGGCGCTACAACCACTTTGCTGTCTTGGCCTGCTGCAACAATCCTCGATACCGCTCACGGTTTAGCGCCGTCGTCTGCCAATCTGTTATCCCGGCTGTTCTGGCGGACGCCATCAACGCCATCACTTCATCTCAATTTGGGCCTACCACGCCTCCTCTGTCCGTGTGGGCTGGGTCGTCCGGTGTCATTCTCATGCCGTGACCAGCCCACCGGAGCCTGGCGAGTCTAATGCGCTGCACGATGGTGAGATCATCATCGACAGCTCGTAGAGCTCGTCATTGTAGCGGCTCCTCCAGGTTCGCCCCTCTAAAAATCTTAACCAGGACGACTTCTGAGGCTCTTTCCTGTTACCAAAAACCGATATTGACCTGGTTGGAGCTGTACCTCTTGCAGATCGGATCGGATGCCTCAGTCTGCGTCATTCGTTGTCCCTACTGTCGTTCGCAGTAAGATATTCTCTTCTTTCAACCAAGCCTCTTCTGGAGTGAATTCTGGAGGCTCTGGTTTACGGCCAATCGTACTGCACGGCCTTAAATCGAGGGTTTGGTAGCTTTATCGTTCTGCACTCCAGGCTAAGAATTCTGATCAATCGTCCAACCGTTGAAGCAGATTTTCATCCGAATATCTCGACAGATCGCTGGACACGATGGCGTATGTTAACCCTGCGTACCGTTGTTGGCGCTGTAATAGTGTCTGTTCTTAGACTAGTTTTCACCTTAATAGGGGCCATTGCACATGCGTGCCCCACAATCTCACTGCTCTGGCTCGGTGGCAGAGTATGTGGGACACAGATGAGCTTGGGAGGTTTTTATATTCGATCACACTCCAAGTTAGCTTGAAGCCCTGGTTTTGCAGCATTTCAGGAGATCGTGCGTTCATTCGAATGATGTCCAGGCTTAGGTCTAATCATTTCGCATTAGGTGCGCATCTCCAGCGTATAGGACGGGCCGACTCCAAAACATGTGGCTGCGGCCTCGAATACCATGACGTAGATCATATTCTATGGTCTTGTCTGGAGTACGAGGTAGCACGATCCTCCTTATAGGACGCAGTTCGGGACATCGGCAGAACGCCCAACGTTCCAATTCGAGATCTGCTGGGGGGCAGGCGGGGATGATGCCTACCTGAGGACTATTTTTGAGTTCTGCCGAGCGAATGGTATTGTAGTTTAGTACCTTTCCTTCTTTCCTTCCACTCCTACTGATTGTCTGTTATACGTGTTGTATCTCGCTTGTGTGTATGATGATGAATGACTGATTGAATGAATGAATGTATGAATGAGTGCGATATTAGAGGGGCTTGGTAGGCGGAATATTCAGGATGATCCAGGACCAAAAACTACTCCGTTGCAAATGCCGTGTTACAACGGTCAATGAACGCAGACAAGCGAGAGGGATGGAAGAACGCTGGATCTCGACCCAAAGAATACTGACGGATGGCATATCTCAAAAATAAACGAGATGAGATGAGCCCTCACGATACCGACCCTCGCTACCAACAAAACCTCGAATTTGGATGACGGAATTATTATTAACAGATCAACCGAGCTCACCCGGGATAAGGTGCCCTTTCACGGTTTGGAGAAGGAAATGTCTCCAAACCATCGTGAATTGTACTAATATTTATAATTTAGCTTTAAGCAATACGGCCAGGCCGTTCCTTACGAATAAAATAGAGGGGCGATTAAGGTACAAAGCACGTTGATGTATCTTATACGATGAAGTCCCTCGCAGACAAGATTTTTTGGTAGCCGAGGCCTCTTGGAGCAAGAGGCTTTTGGGTGAGGACCCTTTAAGGATGTCCCTAGTGGCCCCCATTACGCCTGCAAGTCAACCCGTCACTACTGGATTGGATCCCAGCCTTTGCTTTGGCTATTCTCACTGACATCTTCAGAATGTCTTCCTCAATCGGAATTTCTTTCACTGTCTCGCCTAACAAAACTCCTCATTTGTTAGGAAACATTTGTATTTTTTTTTATTCATCATTTCAAACTGTATCCTGCACCGAAATGTGGATGTAGGCTTACCCACGGCATCTTCTTCTCTTTTTTTTTTTGTTGTTGGGCCCATGTAATATCTCGGATAAGAATAGGTGTCGGCATATGTTAAGTGTGCTCTACAGTGTTTTTTTCGACCAACCTCACGCTCCTGGACGCTTCCGTTTTGGTCAGGTTTTGCTTTGTGCTGCTCGGCATAGTGTACCTGCTGCTGCTGTAATGTAATGCTGTGGCTCTTCCGTACCTCTTCTTACACTCTTATGCGTGTTAATGCTACTAGTAATAATTAAATTGCTAACCATAGCTTCTGCCTTTGCCGTCCTTCATTCGTCACTATAAATCTCATCCCCGACCCGTTCGCGGATGTGTGCTGTATGGATCACCATCGATGGTTATATGGCTAGCGATATACCGTCACAATTACTGAAGTGCATTGAGTAGGTGCGCATAATTTATCTCACTAGCTTCTAATTATACAACTACACGGTAAGCAGCGGATTTTGCCCTTCCCCACATCCCAGCTTAAGTGGATTAGTGTTTGTGTTGCTTTGTATTTCACAGCATCCCTGAAGCATGTTGTAGCAATTCGCAACGGTGCATTGATGCAATGATGCCATATGCCCTGAATGTCGCATTGCTGCTCCATCGTTTTTTTTTTTTTGCTTGCTTGATATCACATTTAAGTATATTTGTATTGTTTTGCTGACCATTTATGTACAGTTGGTCAGATAATAATTTGTTTTGTTTGGTAATTATATTTTCTTGCATTTAATAACATGGCCTGGATTTGAGGAAACCCACGTGTGTTCATGATTGGTTTAGGGGGGGTTCGTGGAAGTGTGTGTGTTGTAGACACCCGAAAGCGACTTCTGTGTGCTGAGCGGTGTGTGGTGCAACATGGATACGTTTAATAATTTGTACAAACTTGTCGCAAACGTGGATTTTGTAGTAACATTACTCATGAGGCACTTATAATACAATTTTATTCCCATTCGCCTTGTCGCGCTGTGCTGCTGTGCGTTGGTCGAGCTTGAATCGTACTAGTACATCGTAGTGGGTTGGTTAAATATTTGATCATTTGGGCTTTACAAAATTGGGCTTGGGGTGAAAGTATAAGGTTCGTGGGGCACGTTGCGATCGGCAACCGGCCAATTGAAACCATCGCTACTCTGTATGGCTCTGTGTGTGTTGCTCAGCAAACGCTACTACAGCCTTGCTACCCGTCCAGCAGGGGGATGAGCTGATGCGTACTGTTGGCTGACAGTTTAATACACGTCTACACGTTGTTCGGTTATATGTAATTGTATCCTTACTAGCTTCTCTAGCTTTCTTTTCCCCAATATCTATCTGTGCGACAGTAAGCTACGTTGTGAGGGGGGGGGGGGGGTGGTGTAAGAGTTCTCAAGCACTCTCAACACTGCTTATCATAAGCCTCCCGACTAGCGACAGTACTTTAGGGCACAAGGGCTGTGACTTGCCTCGGTGCAATAAATAAGAGCATTACTGATGAGCAAGCAGAAAACTACTGTCCCATCCTGTGCGCTCATCTCGTTACCGAACAACCGAACTATAACCGAAACCAAACATAAGTTCTCTTTTCTTACCCCCAAAAACCTGAGCGTTGCGATACTTCTTGTTGGCAAATCTCGTCAAGGCGATTCTTGGGGCGGCGTAAGAGGACAAACAAGATGCGATCTTAAATTACAGGCCGGTCATAAACATGGATTTGGGTGGCGTACGTACCAGCAAAAGGCAATACTGCTTGTCCCCGTTTTTGTTTGGTCCAGTTGTGCGGTGGTTGGCGCTAGGGTTTGGAGAAGCTTGTCGGGATACAATGTCCGTTACACTAACGATTTTGCTTCTTCCTTTTTTTGCACCCAACAAGACGGAATTGAAGGGAATATAACATATGTTACTTCTGTTGTTCTACTGTATCTCCTTAACTATCTCCCCCTTCTCTTAACTTCATTTCAATTCTAGCTGCATTGCACTTGTGTTTTTTCCGTTTGTTTTTTAAAGACGTTACGCGAAACTCTCGTTTTACAAATTGAATCACCCGTTGTTCTGCCCTTTTTTGTGTGGTTTTGTTATACAATTTACATCGAATCGTGTTTTGTGTGTGTGTGTGTATTTTCATATTTATGCTTTGATTTGTGCAATTCTTACATGCTAGTAATTGTTACTTTGTTTTCTCCCCTCCTCTCCTTCTATTATGCTTATTAGTTTTGCCGGTGTTTTGTTTTTACTTTTACTTTTGATTCTGTCTCAAATTTAGTAGCTTTAATCTTTATAATTAGTAACGCCGCCGATCGATAGCTTCTGATAAGGTGCGATAATGTTGCGATTAGTATCTGTATCTGTTGCGCTGCAATTCCGGTTATTTGTGTTCGATGCTAGCAAAAAAATCTAATCAGTTACACACAAAAATAGAAAACAATGTTTGATGCTTCCTCCGTGTACTCCGTGCTTAATGTAGGCTTGTTTGATTGATGCTGTACGTTCGTTTGCTGTATTGGTCAGAGATTGCTTACTTCTGCTGATCCGCAACCACAAGCTATTTCTACTACCACTACTACTACTGCTACGTGACACTCTGCCGTGACACTACGATGTATCTGTGACTTCATAAGACACAGACCGACGACGACGACGACGACAATTCCCAGCTCTACCTGTTTCGGTCACTTTGTTAGCTTCCGTTCACGATCGGCAGCCACCGGGCGGACGGTTGAAGTGTTGCTGCTGCTGCAATGCCGGCCAGCAGGATAAGCCACAGGATTGACGAACCTCTCGGTGGTGGTGCACCATTGCACGCGTCCGCATCGTTGCAACTCTGCAGACATCCGTGCACGTATCTATTTGGGCGGGGAAAAGTGGTGTGGAAATATAAGGTCGTTTGGAGCGAATCGATTACCCCCTCCTACCTATCATCGTAGTAGAACCGTCCGCAGTGGGACATGCGAATGATTTCGGTGTCCGTCGTCAGCGTACCACTGTCCAGAGCGCATCCACGAACGGTAATCGTTTCGCCGGTGTCATCTGCAAGTGGTAGAAAAAAAGGTACAGCACATCAAATGGAATTGAATTTGGGTACGAAAAAGTGAGACAAATTCTACCAGCAAATTCACGTAAAATCGATTTTAATAAGCGCTACCGTTGCTTAATTAATCCACCCTTACGTGCGATGCATTTTCCACCCAAGGCAACAAGGCAATTATTTGCACCTCGAGGTTTTCATCGATGGTTCAAAAAATTTCACACATACGGCTGCAATTAATGCAATTTCCATGGAAATGTTGGTCCAGCCTCTTCGCTGTACATCGGTTGCGTTTTCCAGTGCGTGTACATGCGTACCAGACGCACTAAACTGCACACACCGCTAGCCGGCGCTGAAGCTTTCGATGTTATTCGATGTGTGCTGCAAATTGCATACTGTACGGGGGCATAACTTATTGAGCGGGCGGCGCTGCAACAACGTTGCCACGTGTTGACAGCTGAGGCTGCTTTGATCGTTGCTCGTTCGTGTAGCGTGTGAGTAATTGAGCTTCCGTGCATGGAAGACAGACTCCTAATTGTTTTCTGCTTTTTTTTTGGCTACAATTGCTTAAATAGATAAGCTACCTAAATGTTAGGAAAATTTTGATATAGTCGAGCAGGTAGTTTTTGTCACGTAAAATGAACGATTTTTTATCTTTTCTGTTTTTTGATAATTAATTTACACAACTAAGTTAAGATCAGTTTTACTCTAATGCTCACACTTTAAGTCTTAAAAATTCAAAAAATACTTAAAAGATAGAAATATTAGCGTTTTCAATGTTTAAGCTAAACCGCTAAAATAAATCTTCAACTTCTACTCGAACGATTCCACTTTAAATTCCCAGCGCCGCTCCCATTCTCAACAGCACATTCAACACCATTTCCACAGCTACATTGTACGGTGGAGGAGCAAATTAAATCGCACTAAAAATGAAAATAACAATCCAAAGCGCTCAACAATAACACACACACATATCCCCCGATAATCGCTTCTCACCATAATAGCCGGCAATTTTAATGCACGATGTGGCCGGAAACAGCCCGTCCCGGCCCTTCCGTCCGCCCATGCACGGTGACTCCAGGATGGCCGCCGAGTAGTTGTTGTGGAACGGATCATCGCACGCCTTATTGGCACCGTTCATTGAAACGCACTTAAAGCAATCAATACCGTACACTGTGAACAGAGAGAGAGAGAGAGAGAGAGAGAGAGAAAGAGTAGGGATGAAAACAGAAAGAACCAATTTAACAAAATGCTCAAACGCAGGTAAATGAAATTGTAGCCGGCGCAGCACAAAAGTTGTGTTTTGCCAGCAGCTTTGTTGGCAAAGAAGCGATCATAAATCAAATTATCCGCACGCTCCATTTTCCCACCCTGGAGAAAAGGTAGTGGGAGTGAGCTTTTTTTTCTTCTTTCCGTTGTTGAGCTGCTGAAGCATAGAGCCCGCCGAGTTCCTATTCCGCCTGGGAGTTTGGTTGCAAAACAAACAGTCCTACACTGTCATTATACTGGGAGGTTTTTTATTTATTTTGGTGAAATCGAATTCCGTTTTTGGCAACCTAGCTAAGCTAAGGGTGGGAAGAGATTTGGGCGTTCTTTTTTTTTTGCTTTGTGTGTTACTTGTAACTCTCCCAGCTCGTTATCCCTCTTCCACGTACGCAAATGCGAAAAAAAGACCCCATCTTAAACAAACATTAAATTCGGCACAACGTGCGAGCGGTATGCAAATTCAAGATTTACGTTAATTGGCTTATGAATAAAAGATATCCCTAGCTTGCCCTACTCTACGCACACACACACGCACACGCACACATGGAATTCATCGGATAACCGAAGCTGATTGGATCGTTGGCGTTTCAATTCGGCGATCCTCAGGTATAGTACCATATGATCCTCGCTAGAGGGCGCTAGCAAGGGGAGGGCGCCGTGCCTTCCGTCGCTGATTAATTATGTATTTTTGTGACCTGCGGACCACCCGTAATAAGCAAGCCCCTGGTCTACGAAACCCAGTCCCATCAGCCTGTTGTTGCTTACTGTCGACCACTGCCCGGTGCTCTTCCTAGAATCGGGTTTTTTGTGTGCTGATAAACATTCCATTGCATTGCACACATTTTACTGCATCATTGCACAAACATGTGGCAAAGCTGGTAGCACACACAGGTTGGTTGGTTGGCATGGTTAGCCAAGGGCTCATAAATTATGGACCGGTGAAAAGGGAAACCCGAACCGAAACCGCACCGAAAAACTGCAATGGAGACGCACGGTCGTTTGTGCTTTGTGGGTTCGGGTGTCGTGCCATTTTGTTTTCTTCTTCGAATGCGGCGCAAACTGCCAGCGGTAATTTAATTGTCAAATGGTCATTGTTTTTACAAGTGTCTTTAAATTAATGGTGGTACGGAATGCATTTTCTACCCTTTTTGTAATGTTGTGCACAAGGGATTGACTTGAAACGAATCGATGGAAATGATGCGTTACAAGGCGTTAAATCGAGGTTTGATTTTTTTGTTTCGCTTGTGGTTTCGAGAAATTATAGCTACAGGTATTGACTTCTAAGCTCATGAGCAAGCGGAAGCCACTGAAAACTAACAATAACTGATAGCGAAATGTAACGCTGTTAGCTGAGTGTCAAACAGTGAATTTATTATTTTATACTATATTTCCAGATTGTTTAATAAAGGCATTGTCCTATTATATTTACCTCCCTGAGTAACTTTTTCCAATCAGGCACAGCGGAACAAGTGGAAACAAATCATCTAATGAGAGCTAAAGATAACGCTTCGTAACGCAAGTTTTGACGGTTTGCTTGTTCGAACAAACCCTTGAGCACAGTGGAACACTGATAATATTTCGAAAAATTACATTAATTTTAAAAAAATGGGATGTGAAAAAGCATTACTGGAATATTTGTTCTTCCGCGTAGTGAAAAAAAAACCATCTGACCATCGTAAAAGCGTTACCAAGCGTTACTTTGCTATTGTCAACGTTTTCTTTAATGTTATTTTGACTTATTCATGGACGAGGCTATGTTTCATTTCTAAAGCTAAATATTCTTATCCATCTCTGCATAGTTGAGCATAAAAATGTTCCACATAATTGATCAATTTTTCGTTTGGCGCTTCAAATCCATTCTAACGACTTGTACCACCTCTTTCTATTGAAGTCCACTTCAACTAAACTTCCAAACCAATGTCCGAGCGTCATCAAAATCGAACATACAAAGTGCAAAGAAACGCCCCCAAATAGCCACGTCCGAAATGTAAATCACGTCCCATGTACGTTCCCGTTTTTTTTGTCGAGCCCACATCCACTCGTTACGTTACGTTACCTGGCTGCAATTGATTTTCCTTCCTTTCTTTTTGCCACCACCCAGTATTGCCAATAAATTTCGAATTCTGTTCCAAACCACACACTCTCACACACACACACACACACACACACACACACACACACACAAAGTACCGTTGTGGTGGCTCATGCAATATTCAAACCGGGATGTGTTGTGTGCAGGAATGTAAAATTTGTGCACGGAATACGTAAAATTTGATCCATCTAACCAGGAACCGGGTTAAACAACAGAATCGACGAAGGAACGAGGACAGTAACATTGTACTGTACCCTGCTTTTGTTGCCGGGTGAATCTTTGATGTGAAATCTCCCACAAAGAGCCATTAAAAAAATGTCAAACTGTCTTATTAAATGTTCTTTCTAGGTTAGCAATACAAGAGGCAACAGGGGGTGCCCTTTGTTTGGCCGGGGTGCATGACACTTTTTCCTGTGCACCAGGTGGAAAATGAATTTTCCGAACGATCGAGTTTGGTGAGAAATAATTTACAAGCAAGCAAGCAGTACACTTCCGACAGCTTGCCGAAGCTTCCTGCTCAGACGGATGGGGTGGAAAAGTGGTGGAAATGGAGTTGTCAAGATGAAAAGACAACATCCGTTTCTTCCCAGCTCCCATCGCTAGTGCTTGTGTGCAGTGTGTTTTAATTAAAAGGGAGCATCAACGTGTGCGAGTGGATGCAATCTAGTTGGCCCTGCTCAATATATTACATTACTCCTTCAGGCGTTGACCTAACGAAGCACCTTTGACTCTTAGTTCTTCTTTTAAAGTTATTATCTAAACATAATACCGATCTCTCCCCTTCAAGCACTATTTTCATAGTGCAATAAGACCTGGCAGATCCTTAAAGCATCAACCGGTTGTTCTAGTTCTCTATCTGAAATCTCATCACCGAGAAGACGACGCCCCTCCGTTACATCACAACCACTTGTTTCTTGGAAAGCATAAAATGACTCCCCTTGTACATCCCGGTCCCCATACTCTGATACTCACCCATCTGAATCGGCATCATCGTCAGCAGCAGCAGTGTGATGGGGACGAGTACCTGCGCCAAGGCGTTGCCGCCGCTGCTGATATGTTTTAATATGGCCGCCATATTGACTCGTCTGCCACGTGTCGGGGTGCCTCGTTGCGTCACCATCGAACCGTGCCTTACTCTCTCTCTCTCTCTCACACACCCCACGAGAACTCCAGTGACAACAAACTTCCCGCTCAAGGGATCCGCGTACCGACCTTCCTTCCTACCACCAACACCAGCACCAGTCACGCGTACACCGGTGGATAGCTCATAAAAAATTAATGTTTTATGGTAGTGTTTACTTTTCACCACCAGCACCAGTCAGCACCGAAAAAGGAGAAAGAAGAAAGCCCTTTTTCCAAACTGGCAAGGTAGGTAGCTTGGTCGGTTGCCTGAGCTTATGCGTCGTTTGCGGTACGGTTTATGATATTTTCTAATTAAGGTATGTTTGCATATTCGACCACGGAGGGCATCCAGGGGACGAGGGGTTTCCGGATGCGGAACTTGCTTGCTTGCTTGCGCTGCTCAAACTGTGACCACTCCCCAGAAGGGACAGCGAGTTTTCCTTTCTTCCTCCAAATGTCTTCGTGATGGGAAGACGAAGGATTTCAAAGAAAACCCCTCGGAATGGCCACAAGGAATTAAAGCTCGGAACGGAAAGTTGATCACAAAGGAATCCTCCAATGGATTCCTTGTCCCTTTTTTTTTTTTTTTTGGTTGGACAAGCTATTACTTTGTCGTCGCTGTCTTTGTTTCACGGAGTTGATGTTTTGCCCATGTTTTCCCTGCGGAGGCTCAGGGTGGGAGTAGTCGCCGAGCTACCACCACTACTACCACGGTAGGCTTCGGTCATGGTCAAGGATTCACACGGGACATGGGACGGTGGCGATGGCATGTGAGCCGCGTTTGTTCTGCTCCAGTGAGCACACTCGTTCTGGCTTGTGCTATTTCTGCTCGCCTAATCCTTCAGCTATTTCCGCCCTGTCTTGATGTCTGATGTGTCTGGTCAGGATTTCCTTTTTGGGGGCCACAGCTCCACACCGGAAATCGGTCCGATGCTGCAGCGCTCGGCTGACTCGGGCTAAAGAATCACTTTCGTCCCGGTGTCCTCAATGCTGTCCCCTTGCTTCCGGACATTGTCGTTTCCCTTTTTTGATGGGTTTCGCTGCCAGCCCTCTTTTGCAACGTATCGGGACGTACCCGGTTCAGGCCGGACAGTGTGACGATGTGCTGTTGACGGTTCTGCTGCTTGCAGCGATCATCGTCCCAAATTCCCTTTAGCAGCGAGTCCGCTCACACCGGGCCATCAGCATCAGCGTCGTCCTCGTGTCCGACGGATGTCAGCGGTTTCGCACTTTCGTGCGCACTGATCGTGAAAATTGGATTTGATGGGTAGGCTCCGTTCACTCACCGACACGCACAAACCCGCATGAATACAAATGCTCGAGTTCACATCACAATTTTTATGAGCCCACCACCCGAGACACGAGCCGCCCCCGTTTTTGGCTTCTTCGGTGCGATGCTGTCGGGGTGCTTTTTTATGGCCTCCAAGTGCTCACCGACTGACTGAGCCCAACACACTGATGATGATGAATGATTATTCGTTCGTTTCAATTATTACTGTCCCACACTCGCGGTCCACACTCCACCGTTGGAAAATGTCTGGAAAAGGAAGGAGAAGAAGTAAAGAAATAACATCACCATGAAAACAGCGGAAAACTCCAATGAAAAGCCCCACTAAATGTTCAAAGCAAAGCAACAACAAAAAAACCGGGCAGGACAACTTCAAAGTACAAAAACCGACCGACCGATTCGGTGAAATGGAAAAATGGCCATTAAAACGTGCGGCATTAATCGCGGGGAGAACCAAAAAAAAAACACAACCGGCGGAGATAACAATCGGTACGATCGGTCGGTGGCCTCAGTGGAAAAGCGAAAAGTGCCGTGAAAAACAGCACACCATGTCTCACACGCACGAACCCGCTTCGGATCAACAACCTGTACTGTCTGTCTCTCTCTCTCTCTCTGTCACTGTAAAAGGGAAAAAAGAGAAAGGAGGAAAATCGAAGCCGTAAATGGTTGTTGTACGAAAATTGATCGATTTCCATTTTGGAGGGGCCGAAGGGAGTCCTTTTCTTGTTGTGCAATAAAATGTTGTTGAAGGTTTGTATGAACCGGCAATTGAAATATCCCCCCCGACTGTGACTGGTGGTGGTAAATTGCGTGTCCTCTTGTACCACTTGTGTGTGTGTTTTTGTTGCTTTTTTGCATTTATGGCGGTTTCGGGTTGTTATTCCTTTTTTTATTGTTCAAAGTGAGAATTTTTCCAAATAAAAAAGGATTTGTTTGTCTCAGAAAATAAGCTCATTAAGTTTTTGTTCATTCTATCTATAGAGAAAGTTCCTCAAAGTAGAAACAGCCGAGAGAGAGATTGGGAGAGAGAGAGAGAAATAAGAGATAATTTAATTGAGAAAGAAATGAGCGAGAAATGAGAAATAATCGAGAGAAAAAAGTAAGAGAAATGAACGATAATCGAAAGAGAAATAAGAGAAATAGTAGAGAGAATCTAGAAATAAATGAGCTCGATATGAAAGAGATTCGAGAAAGAAATGAAAGAGAATCGATAGAGAATCGAGATAGAAATGAGCTAGAATTGAGAGAAATTCTAAAAATAATCTTGAGAGAAACGAGCGCGATATGAAATGAGAGAAAATCGAGAGAGAGTTGAGAGAGAGAAATGAGCGCGACATGAAAAAAATAATTCTCTCCTGATTCTCTCTCGAATTGCTCTCTCGATCCTCTCTAGATTGTCTCTAATTTCTCTCTCATTTCTCTCTGGATTCTCTTTCATTTCTCACTTGTTTCTCTCTCAATCTGCTTTGATTTATTTCAAAATTTTCTCATTTTTATTATTATTTTTTGCTCCATTTTGTCTTCCTGGTCTCTTTCATTTCCCTCTCTCGATTATCACTCATTTTTGTATCATTTCTCTCTCGATTCTCTTACATTTCTCTCTCGATTCCCTCGTATTTCTCTCGATTCCCTCTCAATTTGAATTGCATTATCTCTCATTTTTCTCCTATTTTTTACATTTTTGTCTCTCATTTCTCTCTCGATTATCTTTTTTCTCTCATTTCTCCCTTGTTTCTTTATCGATTCTCTATTAATATGCTCTCATTACTATTTCGATTCCTTCTCATTCCTCTCTCGACTTCTTCTCCTTCCTATCGGATTTAATCTTCGTCATGCTATTCAGGATGTCAAATTACAGGTTTACGGTGGCAGTGTGAATTTCGGTGAAAACATTCAGGCCCTTTACGATGACTGATTGGCTGTGTAAACCCTGCGTTAAGCAAACTCTTAAAAAAGTTAATTTTGTGTCCGTTTTTTTGTACTTGATACTATCACTACTACTTCTGCTGCACAAACACAGTATCTTTCATTTCTTAATAGCACCTTCAGCAACACGCATTCAATGGACCAGAGAGAGAGAGAGAGAAAGAAAGAGAGAAGCTAAAGAACATGCATTGTTTAATCTCACTTTCGGTCGTAAAAGTGGCGGGAAGCCTTCGGCCCCAAAAAATAAATCTTTTACGGTCACTCTCACCTCAACCATTTTCTCGGAAATTACCCCCCGTCTGGCCTCCTGCTTCTCCTGCGTGTCCCTACTTTTGTACGATCATTTTATAACGCGCCACAGCCTCAATGGAGCTACCAATGGAGTAATATTTTTGTTCCAAGAGGATTTAATCTGCTCTCGTGTGGCGTGTCGTATCTGTGTGTGTGTGTGTTTTAGCAGAGTTTTCCTGCTTTTTTTCTGTCCAGAATTTGATAGCCTCTTAAATCACTTTTTTCCCACACACACACATTCCCAGCTTGACCAGTTTTTGGGCAAGATATTATATGGGTTTTGGTTTTATTGTCACTCTTTTTGCTGCTCGCTTTCTCTGCTCGTATTAATCCACATACATGGTCGATGTCGACTACCGTAACGATCGTTGGGATCAGAAATTTTCATCCCCTTTTCCCTTTTTCTCTCTAATCATATTACTACATCTTACACTTTGCCATCCCGAAAAACCCGATGGTCAGTGACATAAACCTATGTCCTTGCTCCCGTGGGTGAGTGTGAGCGTTACAAAAGTTAATTTCTACCTTCCTTCCTATCACACCATCACACACACACACACACAACTTTTGTTTCGTGTGTGACTCCTTCAATCTTGACTTCCATCACCGCCACCGCCTCGGCACAAACGCTCGGGTCGGTTGAACCAATAAAATAGCCAAGCTCAAAATTTAATCTATATTGAAATCAACCTTCGTTCTAACTTTCAGATCTATCCAACAGAACCCACGTTGAGGGTTGGAGCAAAAGCTAATCTAATTTCCGTCGAGCGTCGTCGTTGTCGGGCGGTCCAAAATATGGTTCCCACCGTTGCCGGTGACAGTGGGCAACCACCAATGGTGGCGCTCCAACCATCGTCTATCAACGGTTCGATGGGGACCTTCTCGAATGGTTTTTGGTGGACCCCGAGGCTGGCAAAGAACCTACCAGTGGGTGAAATTTTAATTTCTTGTCCATACGCCCGGGAACGCCCGGGGTTGGGATATCGTGGAATCCAACGAGACAGCAACGGTCTTCGATTGGTGACTACCGGTGGTTGATAAAATAAACACCGTATTGTCTGAGCAGAACTTTCGGTAGCAGCAGGAACGGAACGGAAATTTGCTCCAAGCGCTCCAAGAGCTAACCCAAGTCAAGGTCAAACGAATCGAGCGCGATCGATAAGTGTTTCGTTCGTAAACTTTACCAAATCATGACATTTTAAATAGCAGCAAGCGTGTTGCTGTTATCTGATCACTTGCTGTGGACCTGGAAGGTCTTCTGATATGCTGACCCCTCAGATGCAAATTTTCATCTGTTTTCCAATCTTCTTTGCGCACCTTTTAAAGAGGAAGAATTTATTTGCCGGTATTTGGTGCTCCTCTACTGATTACCTTCCCGGTTTTTTCTCGGTATCGCATATCGATCGATGTGATAAGGAGAGGGTTTTTCCCTAAAAGTCAAAGCCCAAATTCCTAATTTTTCTTTTCGTTTTTCGCAATGAATTACATCCAGCTTCATGTTTACCTTCCGGGCATGCCGCATCCCATCGATTGGGCGGATAATTCCAATGACCCAAACCAAACAAATCCGATTAGGACGAAAGAATCTTTCCTCTTCTCTTGGTCGGTCGGACGGTCACCTCAGGCTTAGCCTAATCTGGTTACGGTCTCAAGATCCTTTCTCCAGGGTGATGGCCCGCGAATGGTCACCCTTCGCTTCCGGAATGCGCCGTACAGCAGAGTCGTAAATTTGTCATCACCGGTGTACCGCGTAGGGTCACTTTTACCGCGCCGTCGTATAACCGGCGAGCCGGAGATTTTTATGGGCAAATAAGATTCTTCCGTCGCTCACAAATCGCCTCCGAAAGATTGCGAAAAGTTGCGTTTGACCTGCGCTCTTTTAATCTCTGGTTGCACCCGGCATAAAGCAATTTAACGACATGAATGCGAATCTCGGCCCGGTATTTGAGGGCTGCTTTAAGTAATTCATGTTCTACGAGCTTAAAGATCGTTTTTCCGGGGACGGGGAAAAAGAAGAATTTCCACGCACAAGAAAAAAGTATTCAGTAATGGTATCAATTATTGGTGTGTTGCAACGGCCGGGAAGCAGCAGGAGAATCTAATTTCATATCGTTATCGTTTTCTCCGGAGCAATCCAATTTGTTTTCATTTCTCTGTAACAAAGTCTAGTCTCTGTACCGACAACCATGCCGAGGACTAATAAAAAATTCAATTATGACATCAATGTTTTTAGAGAGGGATAATCCCTCAGCCATTATCCGGAAAGGCTCTGCCACCGACAGTAAAAAAAAACCCACGACCCAGCCAATCCACCCATGTCTGTTGGGAGCTGGGGATGGGATGGTAATTCATGTCTATTAGGATGATGGTTAAAACATGCTTCCTTCTCTCGCTCTCTCTCTCTCTCTTCTTAAATCGCCCCGTTATGAACAATTTTTACCCAACATGCCATGGTATGTGAACTAAAATGGTTTAATTTTCCAAAACCTGCCGTACGTCATAAAAACGGCAACGCAATCGTCGTAAAACGAACGAACTTCTGCCTGGAAAGGTGACGATGTTGCGGGTGCGCTTTAAATTGGCGACACATTGGGAAAAACGCCTCACGGCACCATGGCAGAGGAAGAGATCACTTTGTGCTTGCGATGTAATGCGTGTAAAAGGTGCACTATGGGCTGGTGGGGATGGTAAAAAATTATAAAAATTTTTAGCATCACTCATTTCTATGAGGCTTCAACTTAGTAAGAATAATATGTAAAATTAATTACAAAACCCTGATAATATTTACTTGCACTTTCTAATTTAACCGAGAAAAAAAATCGCCGAAACGGTCAATTTTTAAGCAAGGCTTTTTCCATTCCAGTTAAAGCCCAATTAAATCATTCAATAAAAAATAAAAGCCTTAATTTAGTCTCCAAAAGCGCAAGGAAAAACCGCTCAAAACAAAAGTATATTTGATTTTTAAAAACTAAAATTTGAATAAATGGACTTATATTATTGCCTAGCATTTTTAGGCTATATTTTCAGTACAATGGCAAAACCGAGGATGAGAATCGATTTATTTAATGATATAGTGAGTTTTCCGTGCTTCACAGATCAGATTCTTCTTCAACTACTTTCTATTTGTGGTGCAATGGAGGCGCCTAGTACTTGAACATAAGACAGGAGAAATTGATTTTTAAGGGTATTATACAAAAATAACAGGACAATGTCCAGGCTTACTACATTATCATAGTTATTTAAAAACAAGAAATCCACCAAAATATTGAAATATTTATCTAAAATTTCATAACAAGGATGATATAAAAAATTAACATACAATTTAATTAGTACTAAATATTTACACTAAATTTTCATTTGTCAAATTAACTTGATCAAACCATCAAAAGAAGCCTTGGTCACCCAATTTTCCAATCAGACCATAAAAAGTAAATAATTTTTGACCACGCTTTGCACCTCGCCGTCCCATAGTGGTACGGAATCGAACAGAAATCATCCCGTACCGTTTATGATACACAAGATTATAACTGCCTTCGACGAACGAGCATCATTAGATGAACACGACGGAACGGAACGAGCACGAGAGCCTATCAGAGCGCGCCACACAATATCATTGACAAAACGTTTATTACTGTTTAGACATACCTTCGGCCCATATCATGATGATGTTCGGTCGGTGTTTCGTCACTCGCACGCAACACGCACGTCCGCGCACACACGGCTGCTACGTGCCCGTGAGGTTGCACAAAACGCACGCATCCATCAAAATGGCGGAACGGAATAAATTATACGTTTAATGTATGTCTTCCACGCGGAGACGATATCCGTAAAGTTCGGCTCGCTCGTAACACGGCGCTACAACCCCACCGAGGTCCCGCTTCCAAAGACAACCTTGCCTTGTTTCCTTGCTGTCAGTTGCAAATGCGCACGCAGACCACATTTCCGCATTTCAAATTCCATTTACGTTTCAATTTGTCGATTGTGTCGGGTTCATTTGTTCGGAACAACGCATCCGAGAATTTGCGACCCGCAATTGGTTATCGATGCATTATGCGTCTGTCTCAAAGCGTGTCCTTAAGCAGCGGGTAACTGTTTCTTTGTCCCGACTTTCTCTCCGCAGAGGATGAAATACGCAATCCGGTCAATAAACATTGTTGAAAACTAAACTCCTCGATTGGCCTGCTTATGAAGGGGATGAAAAACTACTTACCGAGCTTAAGCGCCTCTTCCGCAATGTTGGAAGATTTTTGTTTTAATACCCACTTAAAACAGCTCCCCTCCAACTCTTAACGACGCTCACGCTGAATGTGGAATGATATTGACTGTGTACTGGATGGCCCGACGAAACGAACCTTTGCCTCCTTCCTTACTATTCCACCCCTAAGGTCCCCCTTAGGCTATGGAGCTACTTTCTTTCGCACATTCTTGGCGAAAAGCTTGGCCGTGTCGAGTGCGAGTGCCTGCCCCTTGCGAGCAAAAGGGATGAGATGAATTTTATGAAGCCGAACTTTTATGGAGATTTATGACATCATTATGAAGCATTTTATATCGGATCCGGGTCAGCGAAATGCCGGTGTGATGGGGGAAGGTGGTTTCCAACTGTTGTCGTTCCTTTGCCGGCTTCGTTCGGTTCTATGATCCAGTTTGGATCGATCCAAACATTTCCGCACGTTAAGCTTTCCTTTCGTTAAGCCAAAAGTTCTTCGGTGGAATTATTTAAAGCCGTTTGATGATTGATAAGAAACTGTTGTGCGCGAATCATGTTTGGCGTGCGAAGATTAAATGGTTAATATTTAATTGCTCACCCGGGTGTAATTACTGAAAGGTGGGATTTTTAATATTAATAACCGAAACGCGCGATTAAAATTGATGATCTCCGCTCAAACGCCTCAAATGGAGCTGTCATGCGGATTGCATACCTTCCGGCTGTAACTAGCCAAAACGCACCCGGCGACCGGTTTCGCAGCATTTCCCCGCCCATATTTCACGTCCAATTTGCTTCAATTACTCAAAACCACACTGGAAAGCAATGAACTCTAAACGTACTGTGAAACTGTATCACACATACACACGATAAGAAACGTACAAAAGTTTAATTTTGCTACGGTGCGCAGTGAAGCAAACACGGGCTGTTCACGGACCGCGGTTACTTCTTTTACGGGCAATTACGCATGAAATGTAGTGCAAATCGTTGGCTGCCAATCGTGTGCTGAGAGCTCGAACGCAGAAAATCAATATGGCTTCCGCTTTTCCGTCACGGAACGGTTGGTTGGTAAGCTACTGCCGAGAATGTCACGATGGCAATTCCCTTCTTACACACACACACTCACACAAGCAATGAATGAGCCTGAAATATGTTACACGCGCACACACATGGCTGCTGGAATAAAATTCCCGCGCCTGAAATCGGAAACGGATCGGGAAAATGCGTGACTGATCGCTATGGGGGAAGACCTCCAATTCCGTTCTCGAACGTTAAGCCACAACATTCCAGCTGCCGCCCGTGGTGGTTGAAATTGACGATGGGCTTACTTATGTTATCACACAAACACGCGCACACGCATGTTGTTTACCGCTGATGAACGGCAGGTACGATCATAAACATCACCGGACACCGGGCTGCTGAGCGAACCTCCGGACATTCGTCCTGCGAAAGGTGTTCGAAATGTGGCGGTAAATATTGGCTCAAGTACCCACCTTGCAGCGGAGGTTGCTTAGCCTTGTGAGCCATGCAATGCGCCAAAAATACGCCCTGCAGAGTCCACCTTCCCCCGGTCCACAAAAATCCATCCCCGAGCACGGCCTGTGAGCACATTCGGGGCACGTGCGAGTACCATCACCCTAACCAGAAGCTTTTCGGGTGGTTTGTGTTTGCATGGGGCACCGTAGAGCCGAGGACACAGCCGAGCCATACAAAATGGATTACGTACTTTATTTGTTTACATCAAAATTTATGTTTACTCCGTATGCGATCCTACCAGTGGCAGTAACAGTAACAGCAGCCTGTCGACAGCGCCATCGTCAGTGGTAACGCTCGTAATACATTCCACACACTGTCGTGTAACGTCTCAGCACAAGCACGATAAGCTCCCGACCGATCCCGACGGTAGCGAAATGGATGAATGAAAATTGTTTTCCTTACCTTACCGAGGCGCGCTCGCACCTAAATCCTCTTTCCCACCCTGTAATAAGACTAACAAATCCGACGAAGAACACATTTCGTCAGACCGGGGATTCGGCAAGATTCAGTGCCGTTGTTTTAGCCTTCTCGACCTCTCCGAGCTGCTACTCCTCCGATCCAGTCCGAATGGGGAGTCTATTGAAATTTTGCTCCGGCGTGAAACCGAGCAGGATTTAAAATACGGGCGAATTGAAAAGTGAATCTGGGCTGAAAGCCTAGCCGCACCGAAGCAACAGTGCCCCGGGTGTTCACACATCGTACGTCAAGGCCCGTCGGCGTCGGACGGCTTGCAATCCGCTTCTCGGGATAGAGAAGCTTCTTTGCTCTGCCTGCTGCTGCGTGTATACTTTCAATTAATGCAACAGTTTGCCAAAGCCGAAACTACCCAGTGAAGCGGATGGAAGCCATTCCTACAGGACGGCGTGTGGCGTGAGAGCTTTTGTTGCTAGACATCAGTGTCGATAATTCGTTTTATAAACACATTTGCGAAGAAAATTGCCGTTGAATTACGACAAGTAGCCGTAAAATAAAATAACGCCTAAAAGTATGCAATTTATTACTTAACCACAAATCTTTCGGCTCACATGAGCTGAAATGGTTTTTTGGGCCTGTAATAGAAGACTAGCAGGGTGCTTTTGTGTTGTATTGGATTATTGACTTCATTTTCCAATTAAAATTCACAAAAAACTGAAACCAAAACAAATAAATTTAAAAATCGCCTAAAGGTATGCAATCCGGAACCGAGTGATGCCATTAAAAGGGATTATATGACGCGCTTCCATAAAGCTTTCAGCAAACAAGGCCTGGAAATGGCTTTTTAAGCCTATAATTGAAGGCAAACGGGATTGTTTTCTTTAAATCCGCCTTTTTTTCGAATTTAATCAAACAATTTGTTACTGTCCTGTCCTGTGTCCAAACGAGCTGACGTTCACTAATGCCTTCATACATCACATACACAGACACACATTCTACAAGCTTTTCATCCATCTCGATCTCGCCACCCATTAGAAACGCCTCCCGTGCCGAATTTCGGTTGCCAGCCGCCCGGATTTTTGCACATCCATTAATGGTGTTTTGTAGTTGGTCTTTATTTTCCACCACCAACCTATCGCCGGAATCATTATTGTGGTTCCGCATCAAAATACCCTTTCAGTTAGCAAATTAGAAGAAGAAAAAGGAAGAGACGATGGAATTCTAAGCTGGGGTGTGGCCCGCTTTTTTGGGGCCCGCTGTTGGTGGTACATTTTTCACGCCATTCAACATTCTTCGGTGCGAAGCCCGTTCACCCGCGTCAAACTTTCGGGCATCCCTTTCCCTTTTTTTTTGGCTTCAGTCAGGGTCGGCCATCGGACGACAGACAAAAAAAAACGAGGGTCCATTAAAGTTTTCCTCACGCCCGGCTGGCTTCGTTGCTCGGCGGTCGGGGTTCGTTAGGCAAACAGGAGCCTTTGTCTGCCAGGGTATCGTTCGATCCAGTTTCGCTGAGGTAACCGTGTCAAGTTGCTACACATTCCCATTAAAAGCATCGTTACGAGCTTTTTTTTTTTGCTGCTACACAGGGGGTTGAAGGGTTGTATAGTAAAATTTTATCGATACACGGGCGCTCTCGGGTAATCTGGACCGGGTTACGGTGTAGTTGAGCTTGATAGGTTTCGTGTCGGACTGCTGCTTTTTCTCCTCAAACCCAACTAATAACTATATCCTGGGAGGACCTTGGCAACATAATCCAGCCGCTGCGTGGTTCTTACACTTTAACCCTTTTTTTCGTTCGTTCGTTACTTCGCTTTAAGCGCATGATGAGCTAGGGAATATAGTAGCACCACCAGAAGAAGGTCTTCATATCTCTGTCAGACACCTTCTTATCGGGTAAGGTAAAAGCGGTCGCATTGTTTGGTCCCAACGCAATGTTGACGAAGGCACCCATTTAAGCATAAATTTAATTTTTTTTCCCCCAACCGTCTTCTAGCGATACGACACAGTGCAAGAGTTCCGCCCATCGCCCCGAGGGATGAATTGCAACCGATAGAGTTGTCTATTTGACAGTGAAAAGGGACGCAAAAGCCAATGACGCGTGCTACGGTGAGACCACAGCGCGAAGCTCCCATCCAACGTAACAAGCTTTTGTCCCAGTGTGTAGCGGTGGCATTATGCTCCACATCACACTCTTTATTTGACGGAATTTTAAACAAGTTCCATCCCATTTTCATACCACTTTGTCGTATGTTTTATGAACATTCCGAAGCGGTTCCGGAAACGGGGCAGGCCCGAAGAAGGGCAGGACTTTTCCGCCGGCCTTTAGTATTATGTAAAACCCCAACCCAACAGCAGCAGTGGCAGCAGCAGCAGCAACCAACAGGCACTAACCGTGAAGATGCCTTTCATCCGGTCCGTCCATTCGGAAGACATCCCGCGTGCACCACGTTTCGCCAGCCAGCAGCATCCCGTTCTTTTGTCCCAGGGTTTTTTTCCGGTTCCCGTCCCGGAACGGCTTGCTCGTCCATTGTTGCTCACTTGAAGTTGAGGAAGAAAAAAAGCGACGCCGAACGGTGAATGTTTCACCTGCTTAGAAGCCATCCCAAGCGATGCTTCCGACAAAAGAGCGCGCGCCTCCACATCATACCCTGAATAGGGCGAGATCCGCCGTTGCGACGAGACGAATGTCGCAGAAAAATTACAGCTATTTACTGTTGTAAAGCCACAGCCCGCGCTTAATGCTTTAGTCCACACACACACACACTCGTTACATTGTTTTTTGGAGTGCGTCTTTGGCACACTTGACAGTAAGAATGTTGTCACTGGTGAACGGGAGCCCGAGTCGCCCATTTCTTTCGAGAGTGTAGCCTCTTAGCCGAAGCAGCGTGTTGCGTTATCACACGCGCCACGACCGAGGAGACCGCGAGGATGAGGCTTTTGAAGGCTTCTTTCGTGCGGATACGTTACATTACTCTCGAACGGCCGGGCTAGGCTACTCAAAACCGTCCTGTCATTATTATCTCCAAACAAGATACATCTTCTTCGCGTCAGCGTTATGCATACACCGAGAGAGAGAGAGAGAGGGGGAGAGCGAGCGTATAATCAATTATTTAGCAAACATTCAGATTACAACATTGCAGCGTTCCACCTCCAACGCCAAGAACGATGCTTCAACTCATCGATTGTGACGTTCCCGATGGCGGCCTTGCGCTGCCAAAATGGAGCTAGATCTTTCAGCCCGTGCGTCACTTTAATGATTCCGTCGGCGGAGATTCCGTGCCAGGCAAACGATGATTAATCTTCTCGCTTCACGGTATCCGGCCACGCGTGCATCCCGTTCCATAATTGCCCAGATTGTGATAGCTCCCACATGGACCGACCCACGGGCGTGAGAATTTGATTCTACGCCAGTGACGTGAGAATGCTGAAGGGCCACACCGACACAGACCATCCCGGCTAATGACTTTCGCTGACTCGCTCGCTGTTACGGCCATTACAACTCAACCGACCGTTTTTCAACCGACCGTAAGCCCGTGAAATTCACGCTAAAAGCTCATCGGCACACACACACACATGTGTCAGTCGCAGATTCTAAAGCCACGCATTGCGTCACGCTTAAAGACAGATGCGAACCAGTTAAACAATTTCCCCTGCAGGTGTTTTGGATGGCGTCCCTTATCACGTCCGCTCGGTGGAAGTAGCACGGCCAGGCGGCTTTTAAAGTGCCTAAACAACGCCCGTTTTGAGGAGTTTCGCTTCACACCGGAAGCCGATCACCAGAGTTCCAACACCGGGCGCTGTACCATCCACGGAGGTTCCAGCTGATAAGTAATCCTTCATCTTTATTCAGGTGCGTTAAGATATGGAAGCGTAGTACCAGCCGGCCGGGTCCGGGTCTGACATCTTCTTCGGGTTGTATAGGCCGAACATTTAGGCATTTAGGCAGATGACTCCAGTCATCCGGGGCTCGGGCGTGTCGTTGGCAATGAAATATTCATTGTGTCTGTCAGGCCTGCCGGTCGCATGGAATAAATTACGACCACCGAGGGGCTACGTCAAACAGCACGCGGCCCTCCCAAAAAAAAAAAAAACTGTCAACCCAGCACCAGACGAGTTACTTAAGTGGACGATGTTGGTTGGTGGCGATACCTTTGGCGGTAGTTCTGTTTACATTGAAGCTCCCGTCTAACAAATTCACGTGACATAAATAAATACATTAAGCTTCAAAAGTATTTAAATAAGATAAAAAGAACCCTTTTACTTGTGATATTCTCACTATTCTTCAGGGCTTCCTTAAATGTTTAATGCCACACGAAAGCTCCACCACAAACCGCTTGCTCAACGAATTTACCCACCTTAACCGCGCCAAGGATTCTTTGCTCAACAAACTTTTACCGTCAATCACAACAAACCTCAACCACAGCTGACCCTCTTGCCACGCTGTTCCACATCAGACGAGCGAACAAATCGTCCGTAACTTCTTACTCGCACCAAGTTCAAAACTAAGCACTAGAGCCTCAACCCGGCCGAACCCGGTTTTGTTGGTCATCATTGTGCTGAGCACCGGCAGCCCATCTTCAAATGTACATCCAATCTTCAACTGTCAAAATGGCCAACTTTTTCTCGCCCACCGAGCAACCTGGCCACAAATCACTGCGGCGCGCCCGTGTGTGTATAACAACCACAGTTTTTCAATTAAAAATCTGTCACAAACTTTCATCATCACTCGTCAGTTTGAACTTTTTGCATTCCCACGGCCCGAGCCGTTTGCCATATTTCACTCCAAGGGAGGCGGGGGGGGGGGGAGGGAGGGTTTGTTTCCCGAGGTGTCTCTCGTGCTGCTGCTGCTCATCATCACCGTTCCACGAATCGTCGTACATTTAATGGCTTCCAATTGTCTGCTTTCCTCTTTTTTTTTTGCACCTTTTGTTGCCAGGGGAAAAAGTTTTGGTTTTTCGGTTCAGGACTGACTGCCAGCTCAAACCAACCCCAGAGGTGGGGTGAGTGGGGGTGCTCGCGCGCGCGCGCGCAATAACACAAATTATGCAGTATATTAAATGAAACAATCACTTGTGTTTTCTTCCGGTTCGCTTGCGCACTTAATTTCTTGCGATGCCGTTTTTGCGTTTTCGGAAGATTTACGGAGTCCAAATTTGAGCTGCTTGAAGTGCCGAGCGGCACCAGGATCGCCGGCCACGTACCCGTGACGAGGGAAAATACATCATTCAGACAAACTTTCCATCCAGCCCGGCAGCCCGGGGTGTCGAAGAAGGGACGTGGTGGGAATGGTTTTGCTACGGATGAATTTGATTTCAACTCAAAAGCTTCAACGGAGCGGAAGCAACACAGGCAACAGGCCCACCTCAGCTTCAGGCCCCCATCTTCCCACCAGCCCACCAGACGGGAGCAGTTGTGTTTTGGCATGTAAAACATTTTCCCGGTACATAACAGTCGGCACAACCCATCATCTCCGTTCGAGCATTCGAGGACACAAGCCCCTGCCCCCCAAAACAATCTGCTTCGTTTGGTGGGTTTTTATCTGTGTGGATAATAAAACAAGCAAACCTCACATGAGCTAAAATGATACACCGACACTACCAGAAAAGCTTCCCCCCCCCCATACCTGTGCCGCATCGTAAATTGCATTGCAATGGGTTGCTTCTCCGATTTCTCCATGCGGACATGCGGGGCTGCAGCCACCGGAAGTTGAGGTCTGCCAAGGGCTTGCATCATGAAACTTTTTTCCTTTTTTTTTTGTTGTTGTTGCAGAAAACACAAACTGAAACTGAATGAAAAGGGGTTTAAATATTAACAACCATACCGGAGCCCTTTCCATTTCCAGCATGACAGCCTTTCCGCTTCGGCTTCATCCGGATTCGGAGAATTGTGGTAAGCTCTACGGCAACGAGTTACGGTAGCAGTAAACAAAAAAAAAGGAATCTATTAATTATAGATGCTAACCGCAGCTGCATTTTCAACCATCGCTGATACCGTGAACTCCATTGTAACACGAGCTGGATAATGAATAGCTGTAAATAATTACATGATTCCCAAATGTTGCAGGCAGTACTGGCTGCTCAGGTCGTGCAGGAAAATCAAAATGCGTATTGATTTGTTTTAAATGTTTTTCAATGGCTCAAAAAGCTGGATGAACTTAAACTTCGGCTAAAGTTTAGTTAGAAAAACCCCAGGTAAAGCAAAAGATCTCAGATTGGTAGACTTTTTTCGAGTATGAAGGTCTCTCCGGTTTCATAATCTACTTTTAAGTGCCAATGGAATATCGGACATTATTCTCAATTAATCCAACCGTCTAGTAATCAGTTATTTGAGACTAATTTTTATCCATCCATGGGGCAGCTCGGTGGAAGAAGCGATAGAGGCGCACGTCTTGACAGGGCAGACCCGGACCAAACTGCCGTAGTGATGACAGACTATCAATGAGTCTAAACAGTCTTTAAATGACCATCATGTCTTTGGAGGGCGATCAGCAAAGAAGGAAGAGGAGTCTCATACTGAAAAATACGTCGAAATGCTCCACGACAAGCCCTAAAACACGTAAGACTTGATTTTATTCGGATCTGAGAGTTCTATGAACCGTTTCACAGTTAATGGAGAGTCCTTTAAATGTTTCAGGGTTCGTAAGGCAGGGACATTTTTAGTAAGGTGAATATCCACCATCAACTTCACAAGTGTTAGGCAATTTGTGAGGTTCAGCGTTCACTAGTATTTGCTGGTCATGTCAGAAGAATGACACTCATCGACTTGGTACACAATGATCTGTTAGGCTAAAGCCATCCTGAGTAGGTTGAGTTAACCATCTTAAAACAAGCCCAAAATGTTCTTAAAATATATTTTTTCACTTTGATTTCTACCTGAAATTTGTGTAAATTAAAGCAATTTTTGTCCCAGTCCATTGACATTGTTCCATGTTGTCCCGTTTTGTCAATTGATGCTCAACGGTAACTGTCGCCTGCCTCTTGTAACAAAGAAAAGATCGAATGCACATTCGCAACTATCAACAAGCGTTGACACCGACCGTGTTCGATAAGAAAATGAATGACACCATCCATTCAATCGATCGATCGTTGCTGCTCGTACCGCGTAAAACCTTCCCCGAAATCCCGGAAGCATCGGTTTCACACATCGAGTTGGGCTCGATGCCACTCGACGCGCCGGTGCGTACCATCGGCTCGTAGGTTGCCGACACCAGCGACAACCACAAATTTTGGGCTATCGGTCAAATGGCACCAAATTTGTGTAGCTGCTGGCTTGCTGGTGCCTTACTGGAAGGAGTCACACTTTTATCTGGAACACTATAAAACCCTAATCAACCCGAAAGTCCCCAGAACCCCTGGGCGTCTGTAGAACTAGCACACACACCAGAAAGTGTCATCCTGGAAGGCATACCTTCCGGCGTTTTCCATTTGCGATAAGCCTCCGGTGTGTCGTCGGTCCAAACCGGTGGGGTTGTTTGATATATGGGATTCTCCCCGGTGCGAAAGGATTCTCCTCCGCCATTTCGGATACGATGATACCCTTAAAGTTTACCCATTCGGAGGTGATAGAGTGGAAAAAAACAGAAGCTGAGATTTTTCGAGATGACGAATAACAAATGTGTGCATAGATTAAAACACCCGGCCTCTGGCCACCAGGCCCGGCCTCTGCCAACGAGGTTGACATCTTAACCCCACAGGAGGCAAAAAAAATACCTCGGAGACATTTATTTCCCATTGCAGGCGTTAAGCATTTGCTCATTTTTCAACTGCTTTCCACCCAGCCAGCCTGGGTCTGATCTTGATAGTAAGCGCGTCAAAAAATCATTCAACCATTTCAACGTGAGCCTACCGCAACGTGAGCCGATCACAACGAGCTCATCAATCAACACTGCCAGTTATCTATCTTTCGATAATTTCCATCTCATCCCATCAGCTCAGGTCCGCGCTTCACCCACGCCGTACTGGACTGCGTGCTGGTCATGGGACCATGGACATTCAACAATTCATCTTCCCCTCTCCTTCCGGACAGGATAAAGCACACTCCCGAAGAAGAAGAATAAGCAGGAAGTCCGGTTTTTGTATCCCTTTTGCTCACACAAATGCGCTATTCTCCCCCCGAAAATGTTGACGTAGTCCATCAAGTAGCACTTAGGAACAGCACCACCAACAAAACACTCAACCCACAGCGGTCAAACATCTTCGATCGGTGTGTGTCTGTGTCTGTGTGTGTTGGGAGTTCGACCACAAGGCGGTAAAAGATGAAAGTTGGAAAATCGAATCGTTCACACCCCGGCCTTGGCTAGGTTCGTCGATGGCAGGGCAAGGCCACGGTTTATATCACCACCGATCAATCGGTTTCGGTGTTGCCTCGCCGCCTCGTGTTGCAAAGGTCTACAAAGTAAATCAAACTGTGGTTTCTTCCACTAGCCTCTTGCCCACATCCGCTGCCGGGGGAGAAGGATATTTCCTCAAGTATTTCGATAAATATTTGATGAAAGCTATTCCGGCTGGTTGGTTGCGAAGGGCCTTGGGTTAGTCTGGCTAATGGATGAATGAAATGAGCATGGCCGTTATGGGTAGGATGTGCCGTACTATGGACTAAGTGCAGCGATTAATTTGGCCATAAAGTGGTGCTGGAAAGCGTTTCTTGCTCCCAAGAATAAAGACAGAACGCTTTCCGTTACATACTGAACGATTTGAATTGACGTTAATTTGACAGCTAGTCTTGCATAATGTCAGAGTAATTGACAGCTGTCAAACACAAAAACAACAGATGCGTATATTTTGTACAACTTTTTTTTCCGATGCAAACCATTTGTAAGTAAATACGGAACCATTATTTATCTCCATAATCCAAATCGCATTATTGCCCTCTGGTACTTTGGTGCCTACAATGCCTAGCGACATTCGCGTCACTGTACGTGCTCGGAAACTCCAAACAGCCCTAATCTAAGTTTGATGATTTTGCCAAACCATCCAGCGAGTTCCCTGCGCTGTATTGACCTTGCCCTGCATTGATCAATGCGCTGTTTGCCAGTACACCACCGATCCACGGATGAGCGTGATTTCTCCCCCAGCATGCCGGATTGGGAACTCGAATTGCTTCGCTTCCGATGCTATTTGTATTTGATCAAATCACCAACGCATACATCTTCGTCACCGGGTTGACCATTCGCCGCGTACGAATTACAATTCCAATCACACACATACACACGCATTTGTTTCGATTAACCTCAATCAACTGCGAAGGAAAACTGGCCCCTGTTAAATTTATGCACCCACTTTCCAGTGGTCCAACCGATGCCTGCTGCTACAAACGGCCCGAAAAAGATGAAAGTCGTTTCGACCCAGTGCGAAGAGGTTCTACTGGGTCCTCCCGGGGGTTAACAAAGCCGTCCCTCTTCAAGTGTCAATTTGGTCGTGCCGAAAATTTCCCAGCCTTCCCAGGTCTTACACACGATAGATTCGTGCCAGGGTTCGATAGCTCAGCTGTCCGATAGCAACGTACCAAAGAAGCCTGTCCTGGAGAGTTCCGGACCACCGAGGACGAGCTTACTTGATAGGCAATTCCGGACCCTCTAAGCCGTAGATTTATGAGACTGGCAAAAGCTATTTGCTGTGATTTATTACCGCTCGGCCCGGTGCGAGAAGGATGATGACGGATCGGCGCCAATTGCTGATCTCGCAACGTCCACAAAAGCTGGATGGATAATAGCACCACCGACCGGCGGGGGGTTTGCGTTTATGCTGCTCTAAATTGTTTTCAATAGTGTGTGAGGGATAATTTGCGCCCGTATGCTCTGTTGCGCAATCAATCGTGCCTTACTGCGTACCGGTTGAAGTCTCACGTACAGGAAAAGGATAAGGGATGCTTGATTGTCTGCTATCGTCTCTATGCGAACCAATCTTTTGCCATTATCATCCAATCTGTCACTCCATCATATGCACCACCCTGTAACTGTGAAGACTGTTCCCGATCTTCAAGTTATCGCTTGTGCAACATTACTGAACGATCGACAGCCAGACACATTGTGTTCTGCAGCTTACTAATATTGTGTGTAATTGTCCTGCCTGTTGTTCGTGAAACTCTCCCGTAAGCACCAAAGGTGAACCAATATTAACCACGCCTCAGCATACCGAAAAGCCATCAAATGCCCTACACGACGCAAAAGGTTCTGCCCGTAATGTACCCACCCGGGGACTATGAAGCGCACGGTCGCCACCCTGGGGGTCACATTTCACAAACCGCACGTGTCGGGACTAAAGTTTCCGTTCTCACACCGACCGTCCGTGGGGAGACATAATTAGCCACTCGCATACCGCACATCCGCCACCGGGATCTTAGGGCGTAGGGTTCTGTAAGCATCAGCCGACCGAGGCAGGCAACCGATGCGGCTGTGAAGACGAAGACGAAGCAGCCGAGATAAATAAACTGCTGTTGGTTGCCATTATCAGCCACACAACAAAGGCAGCGATCGTTTAACATTGGCAGGAGGAGGAGGAGGAAAGGAGAAGGAGTTGGAGGAAGACGGTGAGGGAAGATTTATTACAGGCTTTTAGGCCCAGTGACAAACGGGGAAAGCTCAAAACTTCATTAGAAAGTAGTTTCACGCATGTGTTCGCCGAGATAATGGAATCGGTGCTTATAAAGTTAGGTAAATCTTACCGGTGTAAATTAAGGTCATTCACTAAACGTCTTTGTCGGTGTCACCTTTTTTGGCGGGGAAGCATTGGTTAGCATTCGGTGTTGTTAATTGAAATCGTTTGAAAATTGAGAGAGAACTAAAAAATAAATAATAGCAAAATAGACAGAGAAATGAGAGAGAATCGAGAAAGAAATTAGAAGGAATCGAGAGAGAATTGTGAGAGAAATTTGAGCAGATTTTTTAAAAAATCGAGGGAAAAAGGATGGCAAATGAGGGATAATCGAGGGAGAGAAATGAGAGAGAATCCAGAGAGAAATGAGCGACAGCCGAGAGAAAATCGAGAGAGAAACGAGAGAGAAACGAGAGAAAATCGAGAAAGAATCCAGAGAGAAATAAGCGACAACCGAGACAAAATCGAGAGAAAAACGAGAGAGAATAGAGAGTAAATGAACATAAAAACGAGCAAGAATTGCGAGAGAGATAACCTAGAAAGAAGTGAGAGAAAAATGAGAGAGATATAAACGAAGAAATGAGGGTGAAATGAGAGAGAATCAAGAGAGAAATTTGGAAGAATTGAGAGATAAATGAAAGAGAAATGAGAGAGCGGTCGATCTCGGTCGATTCTGATTTTGATTCTCTCTCGAGTCTTTCTCATTTCTCGTTCGATTCTTTTTTGATTGTCTCACAATTACCACTCGGTTCATTCTCATTTCTCTCTTATTTCTCTCTCGATTCTCTCTCGTTTCTCTTTCGTTTCTCTTTCATTGTCCTTTCGATTTTCCCTCATTTCTCTCTCATTTTTCTCCCATGTTTCTTCCGATTTTCCCTCATTTCTCTCTCGATTCCCTCTGAATTTTCTTTCATTTCTCTCTCTCGATGCTCTCTCCTTTCTCTCTCGATTCTCCCCCCTTTGTTTCTCGATACTTTCTCTTTTCGCTTGATTCTCTCTCAATTCTCTTTCGATTCTCTCTCATTTTTCTCTCATTTCTCTCTGATTTCTTTCTCAATTCTCTCCCATTTCACTGTCGATTCTCTCTCATTACCCTTTCAATTCTCTCTCATTTTCACCCATTTTTCTCTCTTATTTCCCTCATGATTGTCTCTCATTTCTCTCCCATTTCCCTTGCGATTATCGCTCAATTTTTGTAATTTTTCTCTCAATTCTCTCTCATCTATCTTCCATTTCTCTCACATTTCTCTCTGGATTATCGCTGGATTTCTTTCTATTTTTAGTCTAGTTCATTTTTCATTTTTCTCGCAATTCTCTTTAAATTATCCCTTAATTCTGTCTCATTTCTATCGATTCCTTCTCGATTCTTTCTCATCTCTCTCAATATATTCTTTCAATATGCTCTCACATCTCTCTTGGATATTTCTCATCTCTCTTTCGATTCTCTCTCATTTCTCTCTTATCAAATAAAACATCAAAACAAATCGACCAATATATCCCAATATTTCTATATTTTAGTCAGAAACTTCAGCTACGCGATAAAGTAAACATACAAACCTTCCCAGAAAAAATGTCTGCTGCAGCCCATAAAATATTCAACAGGATGCAGGCCCTTCTAACTTTGCCAATAAACCGTAAACTGTTATTTCTTCCTCGATTGCATCGAACAGCTTGATTTGTGCCTCCATACCGATTGTTCGATCCCGACCCGAGGCGGGACCAAAAAATTTGGCAAGGCAAAGACCACTTGCGCTTGCGGTCACACTGTAATTGAAATCCTTCAACGAGCGACTGTGCACGGCACCGGCCCGCTCATACGAAGAAAATCTCAACAACAAACCGAGCCAAGTTTGCATAATGATCAAATTCATAAAATACTTTTCCACTACCCACCACCGTGCCATGCAAGGGCGCTTTGTTCGGGGTGGTGGCGTGGGCGCAAATGTCAGGTCAAACCGAAAGTCAAGGATGGTGCAGCGAACCGAATTCGCCAGTTGGCTGCAATCCCGATTCCAAGAATACAAGAATCCACCCGGCAACAATGGAATCAGCGAAACGATTCACTGCTCCAGTGCGCATTCTGGCACCGGATTGTATACGGTGGACGATGGATTTTGGACCATCCGGGAGGGAACCGAAGTACGAGGCATCGCAAGTATCGTGGATCGTGTGGATTGTTGTCTGCTTGCTTGTGTCTGCCTGCCTGCCTACAATATCGTGCGGAAAACAACCGGATCCAAACAATGTCTTCTCCATTCACGGCCATAACCGGTACGTTGTGCCGTTCCTGTGTGTTTCCAGGGAAATGGGGAAATTGAACATTTGATTGAAATGTGGCCGGTGGATTGCTCGACCGTAGTGAAGGACGAGCCGCACCGCACGTTAGGTACGAATTTGTAACATTGTGAATAACAGGAGTTCTGGATGCCATACGGATAACGAGAGAATATTATACTGTACGTCTGCTCAAACTGGCCGTTTGCTTTGGAATGTAAATCTAGATTTAGCTAAACATACAGCACAACAAAACATCTGACACTCGATAAACGTATTACAATCAACTCAATTAGCTTACCTATTCATGAGCAGCGAACGATGGAGTTTCTGGCCTCTGCAAATAAAGAACGATAAAGAAAATTCAACAACACTTAATTAACCTTCGCTCTATACTGATTCTCACACAAGTCAAACAAACAGATCATCCGATCCGATTCTCGCCGTGTTCGTTAGGGCTGGAAATAATTACACAACAACCCAAAGAGCTGCTTGCCCCGGTGAAGAGTCGCCTTTGTGCTCGGCTGTTCCTCAAATAGCTTCACACAATCGAATCTAGGCCTGGCTGAGCCCTGCCTGGGATATCTCGTCCGTTGCCATCATTTGTAACCAATTATCCCCTATCATCATCAACATCAACCGATGACTCGAGGTGAAGGATGCTTTGCTGTGGGTAATATTTTTATCCTATCCCATCATATCCCATATGCTTCAGCCGATAAATATACACCTGCCAACATCTGGCTTCCGGGGCGGAAGGTTTTGCGTAAGGATATCTTTCGTTGAGCAGCTTCAAGTGAAGAAGAAAACAGGAAACCTTCCTTTGAATGATGATGGCACCGTGCTCTCGGGATGACGTCGGAATGCTGTGGCAATATTTTCTCTGCACCGAACCCCGAGCATGGTGCATGGTCCCGTCTGCCACCCGTTTGCTGCACGGGCGATAATATGAAAATAATGATGTTGTCATCTTCACGCCAAAATTACCATCAGGACTGCGCAGGAAATGATGCTGAAGGCTATACGAACGGAACGGCATGGTTGCCCGTGTTGCCAACCCAAACCCAAGAATGTCTGATAGATGACACAAACATACATCATCTCCACACCGTCCGGCTTTCTGCCTTGGCTGTAGGTGACAAAGCAACATTCAGAGCACAAACAAACACACAGACACACACACATGATGAACGTGAGCGTACCCCACGGCATGTCGGCGATGACATCCTGCAGCGGAACCGATCGGAAGAATATTGCCATAGGAAAAAGCTTCTACGATAGGATTATTATTAGCTGTGCTATCTCGACGCTGCTAGCCATGTTGACCACACCTGACACGATGCGAGCGCACGCATGCCCCATCATCATGAAGGATAGAGGACACACAAACAAGCAGGTTTCAGGTGTCGCTATTTACGGACAACTTCACTTTCGCTTGGGCTTAGATCAACGATGCGACAACATGGAACCGAACCGAAGGAAATTGTTTTCGTGTGAGAAATTCTACCAACCATCGATTGTCATTATCGTTGTTGTATGGTGGAGATGGTAGCTGCTCAACCTGAAGGCGTGAGGGAACATATTTCATACTGTTATGAGCATTTCCCCCCCCTAGAAACGGATGGAGTAAATTTATCGCTTTTTTACGCCAGTGTAATATGGGTGCCGCCCTATGAAGCTTGATGCCTCAGGAAAGCTAATTCAGAAGAAAAGTTTTGTATAGCTTTAGTTCTTTGTGAATTTTTCAGATCGTCACTCTTACCAAATTTATTTAATAAATGGATTAACTTGATCCCAATTACTGTAAGGCAGCAGTGGAGGAGCTTGTGGAGAAAGGAATTGATTAGTTTGTTCCATTTTACAATAATAAGCTCTATAACCAATACAATTTATCAAACTATCGTTGAGCTTGTCACGTCATGAAATTAGAACCAAACGATCCTTCCCATAAATTCGAAATAGGTCGTGCATATGGGCAGAGGCGACGTAGTAGTCCCAGAACGAGATGGAGTGATGGTGTTGAACCGTCAGCAATTTTTGGAATAGCAATCAACGGACCTAAACCGAGGCCAATATTGAGGACTGCTCCGGCAGCGCTCTGTAAGTTAGTAAATTGCTCTACATTGATTTTCGACCGAAATGCGCCTGTTGGTATGCAACTCCTATCACAAATCATACTAACAACTTAGAGACAATCATGGTTGCTGCAGTTTTGTTTTTAAGTGAACTTTCTATAACTTAGATTAAAAATAAAAAGGAAAACAGTAAATTCATATAGGAGCATAAATAGATGAAATAAAAAACGATTAAAAATACTGTGAAACGGAATATTTAAAAAACCCTTTTGCATACTTCCGGGCGTGGTAAACTCTTCCCGGTAAATAAATTATGAATAAAAATGCACAATCAAAAGACACGCCGACAAGCAGCATCTTATTTATCATCACCTTGAGAAATGTTGTGCCCGTTATTCCCACCATGCTCGCCCACCATCATCAATCCGGATTAAAGTTCGAACGAATTCTTGGCTGAACCGATAAATTCACAGCGACGTGAGAAATAATCTCAATAAATCTCGCCCACCGTGCGACCACCTGCAACTGACACGGCTGCCGTACGACGCCGTGGCACGTTCCCGGGGCCGTGACGCCCGTTGACAAAGAAACTCTTCTCCTCGCGAATCATCGCGAGTTGGTGTAGAACAAAAGAAAAGCTTGGAAAATGGGCTCCCCGTGTTTCCCGCTCCCGTGACGAATCTTTCAACAAATCGCTTTTAAGCATTCCTGTCGCGAAAATCCTAAGATTAGAGCAGGATACGCCAACGCTGAAGCGCGCACACACACACACACCGCGTCAGCAAATGTAATCACACCCAACGAGGTAGTTATGAATTTTAATTTGAATAAATTTTTCATTAGCCAAATTCGTAACGCCAACGTTAGTCATTCTCGTGCCGGCGAGTGGCATTCCCTTGGCAACCTCGCGCCTTCAATCTCGTTCGAACAAACATGTAACACTTGTGCAAGAAGATTCACCATCCCCAGTCGCAAGTCGGTGAGTACTTGATTTGAATCAAAACCTTAGCGCTTTCCTTCGACACACCGGTGTACGCCTGCTTGTTCGTGTTTTGTTCGCGAAATCGGAACGTACGTGAGTGGCATACACCGACTGCCCCAAGCGCGCTGTGCAATGGGACGAGCATTACGCGGATGTGATTGTCACCATTTCGCTTTGCGATTCTACGGATGTGCTCATAATCAAAGAAAAGGGGAAAAGAAGAACCGCACCGAACAGATAGCTGACAGCGACCAACAACGCACTGCACTGATGGCGTCGGGAAATGGCTTTCGGATCAGATCACGTCATCCAAGGTGTCGGCATCGCGGAGCATCCGGAGAACCGGCGGTTCCGGAGATTGAACGATGAAATCCGGACACCGAAAGGATCCAATAATCTTGTTTAACTGTCTCGTCAGGGCCTGGCCGAGATGTTCGCCGTGCCGCTACAGCCGGATCGAGTCCGTTGCGTTGCGTTCGGGGGCGAAGATTTCGATCGATTGAAGTCATCGAACGGAGAACGGCAAAAAGTAGCTACCATCAACGTCGATTCACGGGCGCCAACCATTACAGAAAACCGGGTACCGAACGCCCTTATTCCGGTCACGAAATTCAACCCTGTTGAGCGAGCAAACTCGGGCCACCGACCCAGAGCTTTGAGCTCTGTTTATGTTTCTCTTAACCATCTCCAACTCGAATCTGGGCTCTTTCACTCCGAACCAACATAAATTATTGCTATCCTATCATCGGAAATCTGAGGAAGATTTCTTCAGAACATTTGGGGCAACTTCCAGCGAACACCACTCGGCCAATTCGCACAAAATTCTCAAAATGAAACCCACCACCATACTGGCCCCATACTGGCAGCCAAAATTGTCTTAATTAAATTTGCCCTAATTGTAGAAAACACATTTAACCGGAACGGTTCTTTTTTTTTCCCGTGTAGCACTAACTTAATCAAACCATTATAAGTTAGCTTTCGGTGATGTTGTGGTAGAGCGGGCTGCCTGAAGTCCGGAATGAAATAAAACCCGTACAACTCCCCCCACACACACAACAGAACTGGTTCCGAAACACCCGAAGGCTGCTTCGTGCCTTGAAACTGCTGGAATGGAACAAGATTTTCTACTTAAAACCACTACCACAACCGTTGGCGCTGTTGTATGAGTGACAAAGCCACGCCAGACATGAATGCAACGTCGCAACGGATCGTGGTGATGAAGTGTTAAAAGGGAATAGAAAATTGGAGCTGAGAGGTTTTTTTTTTCCTTATGTCAATATAGTTGACGGAGGAATATTGTCATTGGGATTCGTGGCATAAGCTTCAGGGAATTTTGTTTAAATAGCGTTAAGGAAATTAGTTCTCGTTTCATCTAGAGGAATTGCTATTTTACTAAGTAATTATAACAAAACCTCGTTAATTATACCGGCTTAAATTGTTGTGTACGAGGTTAAGCCTTCTTTCATTCCAATAGGACGAGGTACGTGGCAATTATTTCAACAGTATTGGTATTAACATCAATCCTCCTTTTGAAGCCTTGCGGATTGCCTATATATAGGCACTAAATCCGTTCAGACCTACAGGATTAAACAAGTCGGATATGACCTCAACTGCAACAGTTTTTCTAGTTAGTAATAACCTCAATTTTACCATTGCTACAGCCTTTATGCTTTTTCTTCTTCTTCTCTGCTTAGTCGGATAGACAACCAAGGAAGACCTCTCCTTACGGGTCTCGATACCCGAGCCTACCTTGAAAAAGACCGACTAATCTTCCACTACATCAAAGAACCTCCTTTCATTCCTCTTATACCATGCGAATTGCCTACCTCTAGGCGCAAACAGCTTCGTTTGGTAAATCTGGATTACGATATTCTGCCTCAGCTTAAAATAACTTAAAGCAGTGGCAAACTACTCGAACAATTCCGAAATGTTGGAAAATTTGGAACAAAGTGTCTCCGACCAAACACAAAAACCAACCGAAAACAATTCAACCTGTCAAAACAATGAGCCCAGCAGAGTAATGGGACATCTTCAGCGGGGAAAATTGTAGCCCCAATCCAAAATTAATGATGCATCAGCAGCTTCTCAAGCTGTTGCTATCCATTTCACCTTCACCCGGGAAGAATCTTGCTGACTACAGCAAACATAATCAACAGGATTATCACCGTGTCCAGCAGTCCAGTGGGGTGGCCGACTGTGGGGCAAACTGGCGAAAGGAAAACTGCTTGTGGCGACACATTCCTTCCAGCACATACCGGCCAGCTCACCGTAACTTCTTCACCTGGTGGTGCCAGTGATCCGGCTGATTGCCGAGCCTTTCGACCATAACGAGCTTAGACCGCTTGGTTTCACTTTGTCCACCGAGCGTCGTCCACCGACAGAACGGTTGTGCAAAGTGAGCTTGTCTAGTTCTTGCTTCTTCCTTGGGGGGATGTTTTTTTCTCCCCTCTTGCTTCGCTTTCCCACCCCGTTCTTCGTCTTCTTTTGATATCACGGTCGCCTTTGTCATCGTGCACCGTCAGCCATTGTGGCCGTATTTTCTATTTTGTATTCCATGAAAGGACACAACGGATAATCTTAAAGTCCTTGGAGATACTTACGGAGAAAAAGAGAGAGAGAGAGAACCAACTCCCGCACAGCTCTTTTTTCTTCCTACCCGTCCAATGTCTGTTCGTCGGTAGGTGCGTGGAAAACCGGTAATCCATCGCCCGGCGGTCGCAGAACCATTGTCCTGCCTTCAGGTGGCTTTTCGCCACCGTGCACACCGATCTCTTTATCCAATTTGTTATCCTTTTTCCTTTCACTCGGTTCTGTCGGTCCCACACGTCTGCCACTTTTGGAGGTTCGTCGTCGGCTGATACAAAAACCCCCGCTAAGCTATACCTTCAAAATAAGGAGTTTTCGAGGTACACCTTGTCAGAGCTGAGGACGAATCAGCGAGATCCAATCGAGCAGACATTTGCGCATCTTTCCCATCATGCACGTTCATCACAAGTCAGCGTGTCAGCCGGTTCTCTCTCTCACTCTCTCTCACCGACACCGTAACGCTAGACATCATCTGCTTAATCCGCTACTAATCTGTAAGCTGAGCAGATTGAACGAAATTGAATTCTGCGTCCACATCACTTTCTCCCGTTCAAAAAAAAATAAGAAAAACTCGCCTTTGATGGGTTGATTTTTCACTGAAACAAACATCGCGCCTTTTGGACTCCCTTGCAGAAAACGTTGTCAAAATGTACGTCAAAACACGATAACGGAACCTAATAACTGAGACCATTTCCATTTCCAAACACTTTAATAAGAGAAAAGCTCCCTTAACGAGCCAATGCTGTTATGTGACACCGAAATAGTTCGACTGAAATGAATTTTTCCCCCATGGAAAGGGATTTGTCAAGCGGAGACGATCGTTCTAGACGAGGTTTTCCATTAGCATACAAACACCTCCGGGCCGGATCGTTTGATTGGGTGGTGAAATCATTTCGCAAAAGCTCTCTCCCAAGCATACACACACACACACATTATCATATAGATTTTTGGGACCCTTGACGCACCACTGATGGAGCGATGTGCTAGCTGGAAGAAAAACCCCCCGAAGCTCATTCTGCAACGGCGAACAACATTTTCTCGCACACAATAATCACAATCTAGGGACGACAACACATCCCAGCAACCATTCGATCTGTGTTGGTAGCACGCACTAATTTCCCTGCACAACCATCGGGTGTGCTTCACGAGAATTGGCCGGAAACGTGGGATACATGAATTCCAGACATCCAAGAAGCGCTGCTTTGGCCAATTTAATGTAACGCTTCCCCACCCCAAAGAAAAAAAGGTAACGCCTCCTATACCAATATTGATTTTCCGATCCACTCACACAAACAGTTTTCCCTCCCCCCAGGGTTACATGTAGCTTGGCGATTGGAACAGCAAGGTGCTTTTAGTGGGCCTCCGTAAAAAAAAAACACGCACAGAACAACACCGGGGAGGAAAAACATTTGTTTGCGATGTAAAGATGGACGATTTTGCCGACGGAATTCATAACAAATTTTGGGATGGGAAAATTATTTCTTCGGATGTGAGCTCTCTCCCTACCGAACGAAACAAAAACAACAGCCATGCTCGAAACGCCCTGTTTCGCCACTTTAAAGCAGCTTTCGCCTGCTTCGGTCTCGGTCGAGCAACAACCGATGGAGACGCCTGGTGCTTAGTGATTCGGAACGGACATTCATTGTGTTTGGGTCGGCGCACGTCGCAATTCTTTTATGCGTTTATGAATCACCATCTTACGCATAACATTAAACACACTTTAAGCACTTTTGTTCTATTTTTTTTTCTTCCCTCAGGGCGAAAATTCAAACTGAACCGACAACTCTGAAGCTGTAAGAAAGGGAAGCAATGTACAGCTGGGACGAGTACGATCGAAATAGATTATTGAACAAACGCTTCTTCTACCACTGTACTCCGAATGACCCCCGTTACAACACGTGCCATCCTTCAACTTCACATTTTCAACGCTAAGCATACGTCCATTACTGGGTAATTCTGTTCGCTTAGTAAAATTTCATTTACGCCATAAAAGATCGGCCTGGCGCGAGCGCGCTCTCTCTCTCTCGCTCTTCTCGGTGTTGCTTTTCCGATCTTCGTACTGGTGACGTGCTAAATAGCACTACCCACGAACTGGAGCACGTTTTTCGCTTCGTCTTGCGCGTGTTTTGGCGCTTCCTTACAATTCATTTAACAGCGTAAAAGCTGTTACGACTGAGCGATTTGTTTTATGCGAGCAGATAATCGCTTCTTAAGGACGTAATGTCTTTTAGTTGCTTTTCACTGTAGCAAAACACGCACTGTACGGTTTGTAATAAAGTTAAATTATTTGCCATCGCAGTACACTCTTTCATCTTTGTACCATATTCGCCCAATTACAGCTTTCTTGGCTGCGTATTGCTACTAGGCAACGTAAACTTCCACAGAACCGTTGCCAAACAACTGTACCTGCTGACATTGCCCTCGGGGTAAAACGAAGCGAAACGACTACACCGACTTCACAAGAAACGATGGCGACAAATCTGAACCGTGGTACCGAGCCTAGACATTCCTCATTAGGAAGTCGTTCGTGCCAGAATGGTAAAGCACAAAACAAACGCTATCGCAAACAGTTTACAATTGCTAACAACATGATCATCTGCGAGACACGGGACGGGCCGCTCGATTTCTCGTCTCGTTCAAAGACGTGGTCCTCGGGTCGACAGTGTGCGCCGGCAGGTCCTATACCGTCATTCATAATTGATAAGCAGAATATTTACCTCATCCACATCCACGGGGCACCCAAGACGCACTGCAGCAGACTCCTAGGAAACTAGGACAACCGAACACCTATTGTGAATGTGTGTGCGAGTTTCCTTTTCTGCTGCCTGCAATTGCCTGCGAGGGCTTTCCCTTTCATTCCGCACGGTGGTTCCCTTCGATTGTGTACTTCGAACCAAGCGACAAAGCATACATAAACATATTTTCATTAAACCATTCCGCCCTAGGGACCGATGGCCGAATGCTGTGCCAGCTACCTTTTCCACCGACCGTTGTTGGCTTTTCTAGCAGGCAGTCGGCTTTCTTCACCGTCTCTCTCTCTCTCTCTCTCTCTCTCTCTCTCTCTTTCGCTTCTTCCTTCACCCTACTCAGAAGTCCCTTTAGAGAGTTACGAAGCAGTTCATTTTCAACCCCGTGTAGCTCTGTAGCCCGAAACTGAATAAATAACGACCCCAAAACCATATGGCCGGGTTGCTGGTTACTGCATCGAGAAAGGAACCTCAATCGCCCTCATCGCCGCATTGACCAGCCAGAGAAAACAACACACACACACAGCTTTCCATCTCCTCCATCGGAAGAACTGATTCCGCACAAACGTAACCCGAGGGACGGAACGGAAGCTACTTCAATCTTGGATGGGAACGGAAGAAACGGTTTCATTTTCCCTTTCT
The DNA here is from genome assembly GCF_013141755.1 of Anopheles stephensi. Lineage (NCBI taxonomy): Eukaryota > Metazoa > Arthropoda > Insecta > Diptera > Culicidae > Anopheles > Anopheles stephensi. The sequence continues at coordinate 24,371 of NW_023405041.1, read as the reverse complement.
TCGGTTCAGGTTCGGTACACGCACTTTAGCTTATCCCGGGAGCTGTAGACTCAGACCGTGATTGTTATGGCACGCTTGTCAAGCGGTAAAAGCCACATCATAATGCTTGTTGCAGTACACGTGACGCGTTAGATTGGAGCTGATGGACTTACGGACTTACGGATAAATCTTGTGCAGTGCACTGTGTGGCTCGTTGTGATAAATGCATGTGCATGGAGTTGCATAAATGAGTTACTGTACGTGCGCATTACAAAATGAATCTTCCAGACAAGGACTAACGACTTGTACGATGAGATGAAGCGGTTAATCAAACTATAGATGGTATCATGGTTACAGGTAAATGCGTGCCTTCATCTGTTACGTTAGTCATTCTTCTGTCTTAGCCAACTCAATGGGGATAAAACAGACTCAGAAGGGATTCTAATAGCTTGAATGTCAGGTGAAATCCCCTTAACGCAAACTGTTTTACGTTGATCCTATAATGTATACATCCGTACCTTTTAGCATAATAAAGCAAGATTCAACTGACAACTTGGTTTCGAAATTGAGCCTTCCGAAGATCAATTCTCCGAGTCGTATTATGTGTATAAAAACGTCAGACAATAATAAAGCATAATCGGATAATTTTTCCTCATTCATCCAATATGTATATCCAGTGTACAACTGAATCTGGATTGAAGTCTTAAGAATTTTACTTGAGAACCGCGGAATAAACAGAAGAGAAAAAGCCTGTAGCCTAATGGTAGCGACTCCGACCCTTCGAACCTCAGACCCGTGGATCGCATCCCATCCAAATCTTTCCATCGTAACAGGGACTTATCCGGGATGCTCTACCAATTCGTTAGGATATTAAACCCTAAAGTTGAGTTAAGTTCTTCAGAGTATTCCATCAATATTTTCCTGAAATATTCGCTTCGTTAACATTTTTATTGACAATGGAAAATGTTGGAGAACTTGGACGTGTATTTAAGAATCTTTCAGCTTTATTATGCACTTGTTATTCGAGGCCTTCCTTCTTTTCCTCAGAGATAAAGTTAGCTTCTTCTTGCGTTTCTTTTTTGGCTCTGCAATATCAAGAGATGTTAGCCTGCCATTGCCGACTTTTTTGTCTTGATAGCCGATCTTTATGGGCGGTCCGGTGGCCGAGGAGACAGCGGCGTCAGTCTTCACACGGCAGGGCCGGGGTTCAAATCCCATCCAGACCGCTTCCCCGTACGTAGGGCTCACTAATTTACTACCGGTAAAATTAAGTCACAGAAAGCCACCAATGGCCGGCCGAGACCTCTCGAGGTTGTAGTGCCCAGGAAAAAGAAGAAGAAGCCAATCCTTAATAGCTGTGTCCATACGAGAAGACAACCCGAACGAGATATCACACCAGGTCGTTCCGTTTGAAGCCCGAATCAGCTAGCACCTCGGACACCGAATAGCCCTCAATGTTATTCAGATATTATAAGCAGCAAGACGTGTTATAAAAAAGTCTAGGCTTCAACATGCAGGCCGTTAAACCTCTCGGCCCCTTTTAATAAACTCATTTGGAGACAATAACCCTTGAACTTCCATCCACCATTTATTCTGTTTTTAGCTCTATATGTAAGAAAGCGTTACCTGACCTATGCTTACCACGTAATGATGATATTTTACCACAGGGTCCTGGGATTTTACTTCTTTTCCCTGGGCACTACAACCTCAGTCATCCTTGACTTGATTTATCCATAGCGATACAACCAGTCCTTCAAAATCCTTACCAGGCAACTTTGAAGTCACCCATGGTTATTGCAGTCTATTACACATTTTAATATCACCAACTCAATGGACGTACAACATCAAATGTATTCCGAACACTGATTTCATACAAAGTTTCCCATTCATTGCCAGAGCTTCAACCCCATCTGTGAAGCTGGCCAAAGTTTCGCTACATGGATACACCTGCATCACCGCCTAGAAAGTATTTTCATTAAAGTATGTATTTAAATCTGCATAAAAATACCACTCTGCGCCAGCTTTCCGAACCGCCCGTTAAAACTTTGCGCTCATGTGCTTTTAATTAAATTTTACATCATCAACTTCCCGGCACTGCTGCATCGAGGCGACCCATCATCATCATCATCATCGTCGTCGGTAGGGGAGCCTCATTTACAGTGCGCTGAATTGGGGATGGTTCAGTTCTTAATTTTTATGTGTAATCTCGTTTCTCGAAACAAATAAGCTCAATGCGAATAGGGTACACCGATTCGTCCTGCCCTTCGCAGTCTGGGCCAGGTGATCTGGTTCACCATCGTGTCACACTTAACGTCTTAACAGCAAGCGAACACTTAACTACTAACCGTACACCAAGTTGGAGAGGGCGAAAGTTTTTCGGCAAATTTAATTACACACTCCCACATTCATCATCGCGACCGGATGAGGTCAGGCATTTTTTGGGGAGGGAAAGTTTTTCCTGCTGCTATGGAAAAGTAACGTGGAACATCGCTCGTTTACTACAGCGATTCATTATTGCCCGTTCCCGACCTGGTGCTCGCCGAACAGCGCAGTCATAAATCGGCTCTGCAGTCGATTTGCCTTTTTTCCCCCTCTTAGTCTTGTAGCGCATGTCTGTCGGCGTGGAAAAGCGGGTTGGAAAAAAATCCCATAAAATGTAAATGAATCTTTTCCCTGTTTTGTGTTCCCTCCTTACGATTGTTTTTGCCATTAATCAAATGCAAGTACACATGTACCTACCGATCGGGCTAGCCACCCATTTGAACTGCTACTATCTTGATGGAAAATCTTCACCTTCGATAATCAAATAATTTTCTCTCTGTCTCTCTCTCTCTCTCTCTCTCTGTCTGATTTGTTTTCCTTTTTCGCACCCAAAGCTACTCAAACTAATGAAAGTAATACATCAAAACAGCACTTCCGGACAAGGGCGCACCCACCCCACCCCGGGGGCGTTAATTTTGAAAGAGATTTGTCATCCAGATTAGCACTGTCACGGTCAGCGACAGGCCCGCAAAACCTGCAACATTAAACCGATCCGTCCGGCGCGGTTGCTCGGAAAAACCTTCCGAGGTGACTTTGCAAGCCTGGAACCTGGCCTGGAAAACAAACGACCGTCGCAATGGTTTCATCCGTGCCCGAAAAAGGTTGTTAAATCTTTCGTGTGAAAAATGGATGTCATTATGCTCTTCGTTGCTTCGCTGTCGGGTGAGTCCGGGGTAACCCTTAAGTTAACGCTTCCATTTTTATGATCCACTTCTTGTAGCTTTTTTCGCTGCCCCTCTCGCTATTCAGTTGCTCCAGACATCATGAATTTATTTCCCAAGATAAACACCAGACTGTGGTGGGGCTAGAGAGGAAACGAAAAAAGGGAAGCATAAAATTTATCACGTTGCATTGGCAAAAAAAAGAGCTCGGAAGGTCTGCTCGAACTCGAACAGCAAATAACAACACAGCAAAGATCCTTTCATCGGTTTGTTTAATATTTTCGTTCATTTTCACAAACTAACTGCGCACGAAAGCTCTGTGAGGTCGAGCGAGCCCGGCAGCAGTAACTTTACCTTGGGGAATCCCGTCCCGAATCGGTTTTCTGTAAATATACAGGCATATATTGAAAAGTTTCATCAGATCAACCGTAGGAAGGAAGCGTAGATAAGTTGTCCTTAAGCGCGCCACAAACAGCCACAGCAACAAAAGTTTCCGGAGAAGGCTCATGCTTTCCAAGACTTCGGTCTTCGGATGCAAACTATCGAGCGCCGTGCAGGCGGATGATGGGATGGGCCTGTACCTTTTTGGGGCGGCTTGTAATATCCATCCCACTATCCCCGTCTATGGTAACATTTCCGCTCGAGCTAAAACTTGCAAAGCCATGCTTCCGAACCCATTAGGATGAGGCTGCTCAGAATCGCTCGCTCTGCATACGCGAGAACGTCGGCAACAAGTTCGACAAGTTTTCACCTTGCACAAGTGGGCAAACCACCCCCAGCCCAGCATTACAGTTGCTGCCTGTGCTTGGATGGCCTGGTACCCGGGACAGGGACATTGAGACAACTTCCCATATTAGCTCGACACTGCACTTGAAGTGGACTTTTCTTCTGCGGAAAGTCGTTCGCAGTGTAATCATTATCTTATTTCCCGGGAAAGTTTTCCCCCGCATCTTACAATGAGCCGCTGCTGGTGAGAAGGAGGCAGACAGTAGCTGGTGAGCGTGTGCAATTGGCAAACGTTTGTTCGGGGTTTTCATTGTGTAATTGGTACTTTATACTTTTTGGAGATGGTATACGGATGTGTATCAGTTTTTTTTTACTGAAATAGGAAAGTTTTTATTCGGTTTGTCGTTAAGATTACAAATCTTGTCCATTCAAAGTACACGATGGCATATCCTCTGCAAGGAAATGTTCAATGTATACAGATTGCATAACTTTAGGCGCATATATTCTTCGTCTGAAGAAACTTGAATGCAACCAGATTCTTTTATTTATATTTTTACACAAAAATGTTAAAAGGAGTAATTTAGTTGTGTCAAGCTCTGTAAACCCCTTACAAATCCTCCAATTAATTAAGATCGAATACTTAAAACGTATAATTCATAAACCAATTAGAAAAATTTTGCCTTACCATACGAGCTACGCATTGTTTATGGCCGTATACTTTCACGAACCAGTTGCTGTTAAATTTCCATCCAACCTTGTAACAGGAAAGCCAAATGTACATACACCAAAAAAAGAAGAAAAACAACTTTACGCTCAATTGCGAAGAAAGAGCTTAAAATTGGACCGAACCGACGTGGGGGAACCCCTGCTGAGAATGGAAAGGAAATAATAAAAAAGGTTATAATCCTCCGTTTTGCTAAAGTTTGTACTAAAGTCGTTCGTGCCTGTTTGAAGTGGTCTCCGTCCGCACGCAGCTCACAACACAGCAGCGACAGAACCAGTCCCACCAAACTCCATACAGTTTCCCAGGCGCCGGGCGCACATATTAAACGCTCTACACCGTAGTCTGTGCAGTTTGTTTTTATTTTGCCACAACAGCGAATCCACCTGCCCCCCCTGAAGGTGGAGAAAGCTACGGTGGAGGAGGCGAGCGAGCGAGAACGGGAGGAAAATTTTCCCACTTGATATCAAAGCAATCGAGATCATATTTTGCCCCATTTTGTTCATTTTATTACCAACCTCAAAGCCCCCCCAATTGGCTTGGCGAGGAGTTTTCGCGATGGAAATTTTCATTACGCTTTCCCTTTGTACGTTGTAATTTAATGTAAAATGACATTTTGCGGAAGGTTCTGCAAATTTATGAACTATCTTAATTCGATTCAATTGCAGAATGCGGTACGCCTTTGGCAATTCGGTGATTTGATTACGGCAAAAAACCAGCCTCAGAGTCTGCTGCCCTAAAACCCATCAGTGTAAACGCAGTGCAGGGTTGCTCCGTTTATGGAGCTCCTTTTTCTCGGGTATAGCAAAAAAATCTGCTATCGTTTGCAAAAATTGTACGTGTTCGTTTTAAGCCGAAACTTCCCTGGACACATTTCAGGATTACGGCACAACCGACACATTCCGGGGGATTGGCGTGTGCGTCCCGATACCCAAAACCTTGCGTCCCGATGAAACGGTAAAGTTTCGCAATCGAAGCTCAGGTGGGAACCACCGGTAATAACCACTTCCCGAACCGGGCACAAGTTTACCGGGTTTTACAAATGTAAATCCTACATCCATTCCGCGCACCGATTATCTGACAACCCGCCACTGGCGAAGCAATTGCATTTTTAATACGTTTGCCTCGCGTAAGGCATTTCCCTGCGGTCGGTATTATTCAAACTTCCATTTCAAATTCAACTTCCACAAGTCCACGTCAGTCACAAGCTCGCCGAACAACCGTCAATGCGGAGGGATAAGGAATACAAGAGTAAAAAAAAAGAAAGAAAAAGCTCCATACATACTCCTTCAAAAACTTCTCCCGAAACATTTGCACCGCACAGCGAAACCGTTCGCTACATTTACGAACCCACGTTGGACGGGGTAGCGGGGCCGGTACAGTTCGGAAGGTGCGCGGCGCGTAGAAAGTGTCAAAAATCCGTCCCAAAACACCTTGCAGCCATTTGCAGTGCGGATGCGGCGTGTGCTAACTTTACGAGCTGAGCGATTTAGCGTTAGCCAAACAGGAGGGAAGGAACTTCTGCACCGTTTTCGGAAAAGGTCAACTGTCGGTTGAAATGGCTGTGAAAGTGTGTGTGTGTGTGTATGTGTTCTCGCTAGCGCGTTCGCGGAAGGTGCACTATTATCGTAAAGTTCTATTATAATAGGCGTTCAAAGATTACACCGAGGCGTGTTTAGTAGCACCTTTAGTAAGCATTTCATTCCGGCCAAAACGAGCACGGCAAAATGCGTGAATGTGTGCGGCTTAAGGTAAAAGTGTGCGAAATGCGTCAATTTACATAGGAACATTTACATTTGATTCAGATTTAATGGAGAAAAGAGCGTTTTATATCAAAATAAGGATATTTGGGGCTAGAGTTTGATCCTGAGAATGGGCTTAAAAAAGGTAGAGATGATAGATAATTTAGCTTAATGTAATATTTGATGATTTAAAAAAAAACCTCTTCTTTTTTATACAGGAAGAATCACGCCAAGGAGCCCTGTGATATTAATTGGAAACGATTTTAGAGGCAAATTAAGAGCAAAAGCTCCTATCCATAGCTTTTCTGGCATCTTATATGCCTTGTTGAATACAATGGCTTACTTTATTTTAGATCCCCAAAAGCCCACACCTATCCCTGGGGATAGGCTTGTCCGCGTCCTCTTCAATCTGGCTCTAGAGAGTTCCATTAGAGACTCAGAAATTGATAATATTGATACGCTGATGCCTTATTCTTGATCGATTTGAGGCTCTCCTAAGTAGGTGAAGCTAACCAAAGAAAACGACTTACTTATCAGGCGCTACAACCGCTTTGCGGTCTTGGCCTGCTACAACAATCCTCGATACCGCTCACGGTTCAGCGCCGTTGTCTACCAATCCGTTATCCCGGCCGTGCTGGCGGACGCATCAACGCCATCATTCCATCTCAATTTGGGCTTACCACGCCTCCTCTGTCCGTGTGGACGGCCTAAAAGGACTTTACGGGCTGGGTCGTTCGGTGTCATTCTCATGACGTGACCAGCACACCGGAGCCTGGCGAGGCTAATTCGCTGCACGATAGTGAGATCATCCTACAGCTCGTAGAGCTCGTCATTGTAGCGGCTCCTCCATTGGACAATGGACACACATACGGGGCCAAAAATCCTTCTGAGCATTTTCCTCTCGAACGTGGCTCAGTTTTGGACAGAGTCCATGACTCAGAGGCGTATGTGAGTACTGGGACTATAAATGTTCTGTACAGTCCCAGCTTCGTCCATCGCGACAGGTATTTAGAGTGGAGAAGTTTCCTCAGGCTGTAGTATCACCGGTTGGCAAAACGACAAACGGCACTAAATCTTGGGTTGAAAATTATCGATGCGAAAACCAAAATGATAGTAGCTTGATAGTAGAAAGATAGCAAATATGTGAGCACACATTTGAAGTAATCCGAAACTTTACCATTACGGTGATCCGTACGGCGATCTTACCATCATACAGCTAATTAGAATCGTCGGGTGGGCTGACCAAGTCGTAAGAATGGCACCAGACGACTCAGGCGCTCAGCTTTTGTTTGTTGCCGTTCTCATTGACAGCGGAGGTGGGTTTAATACACTCATGCTAATACTGGACCAGTTCATGCTAAGATGAAAAGCCCGAATGGGAATTGATACCTCAAATGCCTCAAATTTGATGATGCCTCAAATTCAAGCATAAATCAAGGTGTAATAGTCTTATAGCACCTGTACGTATGCTTCTTCTTCTTGACCTAACGACCAGCTAGACCTGCCAATTCTGGCTTACTAGACTTGCTGATACCTCACAGCCGGATAGCTAGTCCTTGCTAAAGGAAAGTCTCCTGGAATGGAATTTGCTACCCACTCCAGTTATCACTAGGCCACCCAACGTTCTAGGTGTAACACGGTTCTAAAATCCCAAATTTTAATATGAGTCGTGGTTCCGTTTTGGTTCACAGCGCCTGGAGAAATACTTTATTTTTCTTCAAAATATTTTCATTTGTTGTTCTAAATAATTGTAATTGCGCGTATAACGTTGGAGAAGTAAAAAAAAAACAAACATTGCATACTTTCAGGCGCTCACTTCAAATCAAATCCCAAACACGCCTAGGTGAGTGATACACCTTTTAAGCAAACACAACAACGTGCAACAAAGAATCAAATTTTCCATAAAAAGAATTCCGTGCCCACATCCCCACATGCACCGCACTCTCATCAAATACATTTTACATGTTTAATTGTCCGGCGCGCAAAAACTATCTTCCACCCCGTGCTGGTCCCATTTGTTTGCAGTGGGACGGTAAATTTGCTTGCACGAAAGACCCCGTACAACACGTTCTTAGCCCACCCGAATTCACACCTCGTTCTTGGCGCTGCAACACCATCACCGTTCGGTGTCTGTTTATTGGGTGTGTTTACTTGCTGCCCATTTAAACTAAAATCCCTAAAATCAGCTCAACACAGCTTGTTGCTGTTTACTGCTTGCCTGCTGTTCGTGTTGACCACCCGATGCGGTATGGTGTGAAGCAAAGAAAAATAAGGAGAGGGGAGGGGGGCAAAAATAAAACCGAGACACTTTGCCAAGCCGTGGCCATTACTTCCATTACTTCCTTGCAGCTGTTGCATCGCCCGACACATTGTGTGCACTGCAGCGGCCATCCGCCCGATGATGCTGTGCTGCTGCAGCGAAGATACTGCAGTGGATCGTTTTCGCCGGGTGGCGAAATTGTACCCACCAGTATTATATGGTTCACTTTCAAGGGGCCAAAACCGCACCGGTTGCACCGTGCAAATACAGTACGGTAGCGCAAACGGAAAACATCAAATATTCAACTTCAGCCAAAAACGGCTCGCCTGGCCAAGGATGCAAAGCGTTCGGGGTTTGCTTTCTTTCCGCGTCTCCCTTAACAAGGTGATCTAAATTCGTGAATCCCACCAGCGATAAGAACGACGTCACTTAAAATACGAATGGGGTTTTTTTTTTTTGTTGCGTCTTCGTCCCTTGGCCAATGCATTTTTAGCGGTTGCTGATGAAACATCAATCCTGCCCGAGCACGAATTCCTTTGTACTTTGGCGGGCCCGCGGTCCGCCCTGGACGGACGGAAACGTCGTGGTCAGGATGGGTTTGCAATAAAACAAGGCTAAGTCCTTCGGACCGTTCCATTCTTTTCCGTAGCTGCTGCTGCTGCTGCTGCTGCTCGTCATAAATTATGCTATTTTACATTACGAGGCGAACATCGTCATTTTATCGCTTTCGCTTCAGCAACGGAAACCCTGGTCAAAGAGCGCGGAGGTTGGGAAGTCACGAAGGTCAAGAAGCAGGAGGTACGAAAACAAGATGAATAAATTGCACTAAAAATACAAAGGACTGGCGAGCGTGTGTGTGTGTGTGTGTGTGTGTGTGTGTGTGTGGGACAGCATTCTTTGTCTTTAGAGACGATGCCAAATAATGCCATGAAATAATAGTAAAAAACCAGCCGAGGACACCGAGCAAAACACATCTCCATTGGACACGGCACATTGGAACGTGTGAGGCGAGTGGGACATTCTTCGCAGGGTACAGGGAGTAACGAGCCGTCCGTCGGTTATCCACCACTCTTCGCCTCGTTATCGAGACCGCGTCCTGGAGCAGCAACCGTAACCACGAGACCACGAGAAATTCTCCACAAAATCTCACAACTTTCCTACACCCGGGAGAAACAACAGTGGCCGTCCGACTAGCAGCCTGCCACCGATCAACCGGTCTGTCGGTCGGTCGGTCGGTCGGTGCCGTTGATGATGATATTAATGGTGGTGCTGATGACAGCGATAGCACCAAGTGTGGTTGTTGCTTCGGCAAACTTCCAGTACGCGCCCCAACAACAACAACAACAGCAACCACAAAAAAACCCTCGACTCTTGTGCTTCATGTTGATTTTTGGCCTCGCCAGTGCTATTGTGTCTAAAACTTACCATATTTTCTCCGAGTCTTCCGAGGCAGATAGGCCGCAGCCAGCGTCGATATGCACGAAAGCTCGACGCAAATTGGTTGAGATAAAGATAAATGGACGTTATTGCCTCTGCCTGCTGAACAGACTCGAATTTGTAGATGGATGTGCTTCAGGGAGTGTGACGAGCGATAGCAAGTTTTCGATCACTTACTTTTTAATGACAGCTTTTAATAAGGAAGCTAGCTTCCACGCACAATATGTCGATGATTGGAGAAAAAAATGTTTAAAAATCTGGTTGCGTTTTCGACTCAAAACAGTAATCTGACAGTGTGCTTCGAGCAGTTGTACTTCCACACCATTCGAGCAGTTGCTAGTGCTCGATCTTTACCAGTATACACCCCCTGGTTGGATTCTTTCCAAAGCAATCATACCGAAATAGACATAAAGGACGCTTTTATTTAGATATTTAGTCTCTCAAAAGTTCTCGGGAGGGGCTTCCAGAGGTCGACCAGTTTGCGATTTGCCCAAGGGTATGATCCCGTGCCTAGCGCGCCCGTTCTGATTGTGAGTATGGGGAACATTGCGTTACGCGCATAGAACGTCGGCAAAGAAATTACCATATCTACTATCTCGTGGGCGGAAATTACAGAGCAATACTTGGGATGCGGGTTTTTATTGTTCTTTGTGATAAGATTTCTTTTTTCGTGGGGGGAGATTTTCCCGTTTCGCCAGTGATGAAGCAAAGTTGCGTTAAGCAGAAAAGTTGGATCAAATAGGACAGTGGATAGCGGACATCCAGGGTTCAAATCTCGACAGTTTCTACGCTTCAAGAGTTAAGGACTGTTACAATACTTATTTTAAGGCTAACACGAAGATATCACCCAGGTTATCGAGGATTTAAATCTACGCAGTCAGAAATAGCTTGATAAAACCTCTCAAGACTGTGTTTAAGAAACAGCGCTAAAATCCTTAGAATTTTTATCCATGCTTCCACCTAATAAGACCTAACTTTACACCACCCATTGTAAGACTTTTCGGGCAGAAAAACTTTCAGACCGTTTCCGCTTGTCTACCACAAGAACATTCCCATCCATTCGTACGACGCTCTTTTGACCTACCAACATCTCGATTTGCTACTAAAATATGTTAATTCGTGCAGCCCGGAATTGGCCTGCAGCGCACGGATGGAAATGATCAGTCAATCTGCATACCATTCCGGGCTGCTTCAGCCGCGTTCTGTTCCGATTGAGCGTAAGCCCCCTTGTGTGGAATCAACTGGTGGAAAGCTACGCCACCGTTCAATCGTGAAATTGTGACCGAATTCGGCACAAGCGCCGCTCAGCATGGGCGACAAAATTGATTGACGAACCATGAAATGACTTTCGACGCATTCGATTGTAAAGCGCTGGATGTGTGTAGCCATACACACAAGAGGTGCCACCTTAGGGACGCAATCAGCCATCAGGAAGAAGAAATGATGCCTTCCAAAGTGCTTAATGAACCGTTAATAAACTTACGGCAAGTTTGCGTAAGCACTAGCCGAATACTAATTATAATCTGATTTTCCAATCACCAACTGTCTCGGACTCCACGCGATGCTCTGGGATGGAGACAAAATCAATCAGTCTTGAACAGTCTCCTTATCAGATAACAGACTTCCCCTTGAAACACACCACACTTAATGATCTCACCCCCAACGCATCCCAACGGGTAACACTTTCGGTTGATAATAGTGATTACTTAATCGATATTTATAGCATCCAATTTCTTCTCGCATCTCGCTGTATGGGGCAGCAAGACATCATAAGAGCTCCTCCAACATCTCGCACAATTTGATAGAGCGAAAGAGAGAGAGAGAGAGAGAGAGTATGGGTAGAAGAGTTTTGTTATTTTTAGCCCCAGCAATATACCGACGCCAATCGCTTTCTTTGCCGTCCTTCTTCGGCGAGTGTTTTTTTCTAAGACCTGACCAGCACTTCTTCCAGCACTTCGCAGCGCAGCATTCTAGCACTTCGCACGAGTAAACTTTCTTTAGTGGTTTTCAGCTTGCGTGTGTGTGTGCCGGATGATGAAGAAGAAGGTCTGTTTTATGTTCCTTTCACTTCTTCACTCCACCACTCCAACTCCCTCCCCCTGTTTGGGCAACTACATCAACCGCCCTCTACTAGCAGTAGTTCATTCTCGTTGGCTCGTTGACGCGCGTTACGATAAAGTGAACGCGGCCCGGTTTGGTTTTTTTTATATCGCTCTTTTACAGCACTCGTTCACTTCGGCACCACCATGGTGGGAAGCGAAAACGGGCAAAAGGATAGCTACGCTTCTTGAAGTCAGTGCCGGCTGGACGAAAGCCCTACCATCGCCGGCCATAGTCTCCGAGAGGTCAAAGTGAAACATGTGTTCCGCTTTGCGGAGAATGAATGGTTGTCGTTTTTTTTTTCTTGTTCGTTTCCTTACTTTCTTTTAGAAGTTTTGCAACAACCGGAACTAATCCACACATACACAAACCACACCACGTGGAAAAAAAGCCAGCCGGGTCCAGTGATCATCACATGGCAAAACCTAACGCCTGATGTCCTTTGTGGGAAGAAAATTTATTCTATCGATGCTCACTCTCTCTCTCTCTGTCTTTCTCTCCCAGTGGCCCCAAATGTTATCCAATTTGCTTGAGTCAAGTCATTCTTCGCGAGCTTTTGTTGGCAGCGCCCAGTGCAAGGAAGGGGATGACTTTCCGGAAATTATTTCTTTGTCCCAGCTTCAACACTATCGTCACCATCAATCCAGCGTGGTAAAAAGTAAGCAATGTCGACCAGCTGTTCAAGGTAGGTTCACTTCAATTTTTCAATCTATTCTTGTGCAAGCTCTTGGCTGTTATTTGTTAACTGTTCTGCACTGTTGCCGTCCACTTGAGATATATGTTTCCGGTTTTTCAAATCGATCGCTGTTCCGTGCTGACACACAACGCGGCAACTGCATGGATAACACTTCCCAGTATGTATGTATCCCGCTGGGGGCATTGCAGCACGGCTACTCACGACCTCTCGGCAAGGTTATTTCTTTGTCGGAGATGTTTCGACACAACACCCACCGTACGAGATGTGAACCCCGCGGCAAGTGAAGTTCCTGGACACGTGATGGAGTCGTTAGGTCGTAGTAGATGTTTCATTTTATTCTCGACTTTTCTCGTCCGTATCCTCCAAGGACAACAAAAAAAGTTTTTGCTGTACGGCAAAAAAAAACCCACAACCTAAATTCATTAGATCCCTAATAGCATAAAAACCGCACCGAGCAAGAACCTTCATCAAGACTCCCTTTTATCTTGTCCGAATCCATTAATTAGTGCCTTATCGCACAGGGTTAGGGCAATCAAACAGAAAAACCACTCCAGTCGACGACGGTGCTGCTTCATCTCGGTCGCGCCGAGTCCGAGTTCCGTGTTCCGGGGGATACGGGTCCAAAGTAACCAATCGATACTCGCACGAGCAGAAATGTTCAAATGGCACGCTGAGCTTCTGTGGCCAAGCGCAACAAGGCACTTCTGGTGGATTGTCCCAACCTCCACCATTCGCTCTTCAAGGCTCGTGGTCGGGTTCGTCCGCCCATCAGGCACACACACACACCCACACGCATACAGCACCGGATAGCGCACGCGATACGCAAATGAGCGCAGTAATCACGCACGCGACTCACCATCAACAATGTAGGAACCGGGAGGTTCTAGGTAAAATCGATGCTAACTTCCGTATCGACCCCTTTGCGTTCCCGACTGCCCGGAGAAGGCAAGCAATGGGAAATGAATCGATTTTTCCTTCTGGTTCATTTATGCCGCCGAGGTGAGTGGAACCTTCGGACAAATGGAGAACCTCGAGAAGGGAAGCGCAAATAGTCCGTAGAACGTGGTGGGCACGTTCACTTTCTTCCCGCAGCGTTCGGTTCGTAAGGGCGTGGGTCATCGTGCAAAGCCAAACAAAAAACGCTCAACGACAACGGCTATTACAACACCAACTCTCCTACGACAAAAAAAAAAACAGTGAAGCACATTCGCTTTAAGCTATTATTGTTTAGACGTAACGCTTTTCTTGCGCCGGGAAGGCTGTTGCTTCATCCCAAACGCTCCTACCGGAACACAGTAACAATCCGATTTTCCCCCATGCTTGGTGGCCTAATTAATTTTCCTCTTTTTTTTGCCAAATGACCAAGTTTTCAAGCATTTCGTGCGAGGCCCGGTACGGTACGGGGCCATCATTAAATTTGTTGCTCCCGAACCGCTGATGTCCGTAGCAATGTGCCGGTTTGGTCAATATTTGCACTTCATTTGTTCGACGGTAAGCGGATCGCGATCTCTTCCACCCTCTCTCCTCGACACTCTTTTTCAGCCTGTCCCTGTGAGCACAATTAATTGACTAAATGTGAAAAAATGGGTGGACAATTGGACCAGCGAAACGATTATTCTATCAATTCTAGGTACGCATCGCAATGGTATAAAATTATCATTCTAAATTCGACTGTGAACCCTGTCTCGGGACAATAATTGCTAAAATAAAGCTACAATTAATCAAACGGATTATTAAGATTAAAAAATAAGCGAGATGGGAGCAAACAAAAAGCAGTCGAATCTTCTCTCTGGTCAGGGTTCCGGCTTCCGACTTCCCACTTGGGGTCGGTACCGATTTTCTCTCTGAAGCAGCATCTTGGTTGACGCATCGCCATTCATAATTCTCGTCAGAATTTCGCCTTTGTATGGAGAAGCTCCCAGCTAAGCTTTCTCTCCCTCTGTGCGCACAACAGTGTGTGACTCACGATTCGATAAGGACATCCAGACGCCACGGGGTGGGCCATCAACACCGCTCGTGCTCACGTCCGTCCTTTTTCCTTCTGTAGGTGTGGGGATTCCCCCGTATGGCTACCGCGCGCCTCTTCCACAGCTTGGGAGGCTGTTGTTGAGGCACGCACGCTCATACGGGTCCATCCTCCTCTCTAAGGCAAAGTTGATTATCGGGTAACTTCAGACCGTAAACCATGAGAGACGGCAGACTGCCATCAAATGCACAATTCTTTCTTCTATATATGGTGCGTTTGGTGCGTTTTAACTCTAGCGATACATAACTAGGGTCTAAAAATAGCTTCCATTCCTAACGCTTACAGAGACCCTTGTCCTGGCGAGATGAGATCCGCTCGAGTCCTCTTCGCTCTTTCGCACTGATTCCCTTTGCGTGTGCGTGCGACAGTGACTACCGATTAGGCAGCATTAGGGAAGGGGGAACGCCTTATACGCAGTTCGCTTTGTGCTGTGTTTCGCCGGCTAAGCTACCCTGATAGGGTGAAGCGACCGACCGCTTTGATGATTCGGCGGGGCTCTCGAATCAGCAAAACAGCTGGCTGAGCGACTCGCGCGACTCTGTGATTTGTTCTACGCAGTACGGTAGCGCGTTCAAGATGGGGTCCGCTCAGAATATGTTTACACAAATCGGGTTATAACATTTGTTGCTGGTGAAGTTAGAGCTCTTACCTTGTGAATTGTTGTACACCTTCAGCAGTTAACGATCCTTCAAGCTGCGCCAGGGTAAGCTTTAAAGGCCCACCGCTATGACCCTAATCGGTTGTGGCGATCGTACATCTGTGTGTGTGAGTGTGGCAGTAGCAAGAACGAAACCTCTACCCTGCTGATTAAACATTCATACTCGGCCTCGTGTCACTCGCCCACCACTAATGGCCCTAGCTTGTCCCGCTCCCTACTCTCTGCAAGGCCCTTTCCACCACAATGCCCGTATTGTCGATCGATGCCGTATCGTCGAGTTTCCTGTTTTTCTTCTTTGGACAGGCAAAATTCACCAACTTTTATCCTTCATAAAAACCTCACACCCCTCGCGCACACACACACCTTGACTTACACACAAGTAACTTTCACGTACGGCCGTGTGCCCACTTGTGGCTAGAACTAGCGGGACAAAGAGGGAAAATTATTTTATTTTCCAACCCCTGTCACACTTCCTGTTGCTTTACACTCTTGTAGCCACCGAAACGAAAACAAAACAAATATCCACATTCATTTGTTATTCACACACGCACGCACGCACACGCACATCTACCCGTTGCTCTAGCTACCGGTCACGAACTGGCCGAGACGGTGCACTACAGTACAGTCCACCAGGGCACTAAGGTTTCCCGCCGAGAACGCGCACCAACTGGGGCACCAAACTACAACACACCGGCTGCTCGGTGCGAGTGGAAAATCGCAACTACTACCGCACACCATCATCAGCTGTGGGCTTTTTCCCCGTTGTGCAGTGCGGCGGTTCGGGACATCCGTCGGAAAAGTCGTCGGCTTCGGGAAAACTCGTGCCAAGCGGAGGAATTCCAGCTGTTTCGTATGATGAGGGCGAACGGCTGCACTACACTCCGGTGTACATCGCTCGGGTTCGTGTTTGTTTTGACAGTTCAGCACACGCACACAAGCGCGCGCGCGCTCACGTAGTGGAAATGTGCTGTGCGAAAAATACATCTAGTCGGCATTTTCCGGCAGGTGATACACATACTCGCGCTGAAGGGAGAGGGCAAAAACCACACACACGCACATCATGTAACGTGTTCCTTGGTGCGAAAAATGATCACCAACGCGACACGGCGGACGGGTTTGGCACAGTGCCTCTGTTTACTTGATGCGACATTGATGAATGTGTCATTTCCTGTGACATTTGCAACACCATGATCCCTGCTAATGAGAGGGAAATATTGTTTCTCAAAATAAAATAAAAAGATGGCCGATTTTAACTTTGTTTTTCCACGAACCGTGCACCATTCAGCCAGCGTTACAACATGCGGCATTACGACGGATCGCATGCGCCAGGACCACGTTCTAGGTCTTGTTGGTGCTGCTGCTGTAATCATTTCATTTCAAACACGCACGCCACACCAACAGACTCCAAATGTCATCGGGCAAGGCCACGTTGCTCCGTAGTTTCTCATTTTGCTTTCACCCGCTTTGGTCTGCGCTTACGGCATCGGGAAAATCTCGGCATCTTGGCTAAGCCAAATAAACTGCGCACCGTTACCGGAGCGTTTTGTTTACAGTAAAACAGTCTCTTTATTTCGTTTAAATTCTATCTAACCCGATGCGTGGACGGCAACTCTTTCATAGGAAGAGAGGACGGAGGACGGAGGTGATGGTCGATGGCAGCCGAAGCGCGATGTGGGATGATCGTCCCGTCGGGCCCCGGTGAGATACTAAGATGACTAGAAAAAAAGGGAGGGGGGAGGGGGAGGAGTGGAAATGACCCAGCGCGGCCAGAGGAGTGTTTTAGCGAATTTCGTTGGCCCAGTGCTCTTTCACCATGTCGGCTGCTTTCTCGCCGATCATGAACACCACCGCGTTGGTGTGCGAGGCCGGGATGGTGGGTATGATCGAAGCATCGACCACACGCAAACCCTGTATGCCGTACACCTGCAGCTGTGCATTGACGACCGCTTCCGGATCGGTGGCTGGCCCCATCTTACACGTACCACACTGTAGATACACGCACAAAACGAGTTACTTTAAAGAAGGCTCCCCTTACAATGGACAGCACCTACCTGATGCTGTAACGTGCTGCCGATCCTTCTGATGGCACACTCCCAGTACTCGTCGCTCCGGAACCGATGGCCCTCACAGCCATAGAACGGTGTACTGTGCAGCCGAGCCCCAACACCGCGGAAGCTGCGCGATTCGATCAGATCCACGGTCAGCTTAACGCCTTCCCGCAACACCACCAGGTCGTCATAATCGGCGTAGAAGTTCCCCTCCATCCGGGGCCAATGGAACGGGTTGGCGCTTTTCAGCATGATCCGTCCACGGCTCTTGGGACGCATCAGGATCGGAGACACAGAGAACGCATGCTTGCCGAGGATCGAACCGTACGTGTTGTGATAGAACTCGTCCGTTATTCCGATCGTGGCACGCAACGTTCCGGACTCATCGTTGTTGTAGGCACCCGTGCCCATCACCAGCTCAATGTCCGGATAGTCTGACGCTGTGAGAAGAGAGACAAGAGAGTATAGTCGGCGCGCCACAAAGTCCACACGGAACACCGCACTTACGTGTAAAGCTGATGTTCGTCTTTACGAAGGCGACACCTTCGGCACCTCCGGGCGATGTGAATGGGCCACGTCCGTGGAGCATGTACTCTAGAATGTACCGTGGGGAACGCATATCACGCTCCCGTACCGTGACCGGTTCATTGACTGGAAAGACAAGCCCGGGCAGGTTGAGATGATCCTGCAGGTTATACCCGACCGGAAGATCTTGCACCACCGGAACGCCCACCTCGTTCAGATGATCTTTCGGGCCCACTCCGGACAGCATCAGCAGCTGTGGGGAAGCAATAGCACCGGCCGCCAAGATCACTTCCTTCCGTGCACGGATCACGTACCGTCGCTTGCGCTTGATGAACTCCACACCGTACGCGAGCTTCGTTACCGGGTCGATCAGTATTTTGGTCACCCGGGAGTGCATGGAAATGTCCAAATTTGGTCGTCGAGCGGCCGGCACAAGGTAAGCCTTCGCCGCACTACACCGCCGTCCTCTGCGCATTGTGGCCTGCGCCTTGCCGAACCCGAGTTGAATCTCACCATTTGGATCCGTCTCCATGTAGCCCAGATCTCGCCCGGCTTCGATGAACCGTCTCAGTAGTGGTGTCTCAAACGCTGACTCTTCCACGTCTACCGGACCAGCGGTGGAACGGTACGGCGAATTCCGCAGTTCGGGGATTTGTACACGTTCCGACTTCTTGAAGTAGTGCAGCACATCACGAAAGCCCCACCCAGGGTTGCCTGCCTGCTCCCAACCGTCGTAATCCTTCCGATGTCCGCGTGTATAGATGAGGAAGTTTATGAGGCTCGTACCACCGAGACCACGTCCCTTAGGCCAATTGCACACGCCTCCCTTCAGCCCCAGGCAGGCACCCTTCATTGGATCCGCTTTGTAGCCCCAGTTGTACCCTGCAAGTGGAAGGTTGCTGGCATTAACAATCTCTTCAACCCACTGCCCACTTGCCCATTGAAGGGTTTCCCCCTGTTCACGGAAAGCTCCCGTTCAGTGAAGCTTCCACGGAGCGCTACAACTGCACCCCGTGCGCTTGCGCACTGCATGCGCATGACGCGTTCAACCCCTATGAAAACCAACCCCTTTCTCTTTGCTTGCGCATGAAAGAGATGCACCTGATGCGTGCCGCGCACAGTTCCACGAATCGCGGAATGACTGCGTTAAGGGAAGGGGAACTTATTTTTAGAAACAGCGCTCGTCAGTTTACATATCGCTAGAAGCAAAACGGTCGGCGAGCGGCATAAATACAAGCTCGACGGCACGTTCCTATAGAGTAGTCTGCTGTTCTCATGGTAGAAAGGGGGGAGTTACCTTACAACTCACAAACATATAGCGGTACATGTCGTATTAACTATATAAAAACCTGTTATCATCGATAAACAGTCTATAAATTCTCTTCCCGAAGAGACAACAACTCCAAACCGAAAAAATTGAACGAAACTCCAAAACAGCTCGCATCTTAACTGCGCGGTCCTGAATGGAAAAAAGAATACAAATGCCTAACCAAACAAACGCGTATGGCTGGTATATAATTTCAAGTAATAAGTTCGTTACGAGAAAAAATCTATGACCAGAGGATAGATGTGACTACTTTTTTATATAAAATATTGCAACCCTTTCCCCTAATGGCTTCTCGCTTTCTTTCTTACACTGTATTTACTATTTTAGTTTGTAAATTGATTCCGTGGATGTTCATCTACGTAAACCTGGATAATGTTATTGGGAACACGTGGTGTAGCAGCATCTCTAGCTGCAACTCTATCAATCTTTTACAAATCTTTTACAATCCTGAAGGGCAAGGGACTGAACAAGCTTCTTACTGTCTGAAATCTGTTGGGCTTCACCGACAACAAAGCCCCATGTATGGTGAAACCCTTCGGATATTTGGGCCCTTGATAGACAAAACCTCTTGAATAGGAAAAGCTCTATCTATACACCTTTAAAACCTTCCAGCAGCATTTAACCAGAGCTCTGCTAGTCTTATTTGTAGCACATGAATCTCATCGGGCATGTACGAGGGAGACCGTACGCCCAAAAAGCCTACTTGGCATGGTGAGAGCAGAATATTCCATGTCTTTAAGCGGTGTGTGTGTGAGCACCGGAGATAGAACTTGTTACAGGCAATGGAAGCATTGACTATTGAAACACGTAATTTTAGTACTGGAAGATTAACTTCTCTCCTAAGACAACCCAAACAAGATGCAACATGGCAATCTCAAACATGGCTGCTTGATCTCGTTCCTTGTAATATAAACCGTAATGGTGTGTTCTAGAGTAAGCCTATCTTACAGGGTTTCCGAGAAGAACTAACGATGTGCGAGCCATTTCTGGGCAATGGCTAGGATGAAGTAAACAATTGCCAGGTAGAACTGGCGATCTGTTACCATTTCTAGACTATGGCCAAGTTGAACTAGACACAGGCTAGGTTGAAGTGGAGGATGGCCAGGTTGAACTGAAATGTCAAATTTGAAACGATTGCTTGCAACGTAGCTTGTATGTAATAATAAAATTATTATTTACTGCGCTTTGAACATGTTTCAATGCTCAAAAAGAAATATTTTTTTTATTGTAATGTTGTTTTTGCTTTCCAATATATTTTTTATTTTTCTGTAAAATATGCAAAACAATAGTTAAAAGGATTCGAGTCATTGACTATAAACATAAACTTCAACTGTCATCTTCTGTCAAAAGGCAAAATTTAAACAACAATACAATCGTTTCAAATTTGACATTTCAGTTCAACCTGTCCATCCTCCACTTCAACCTAGCCTATGTCTAGTTCAACTTGGCCATAGTCCAGAAAGGGTGACAGATCGCCAGTTCTATCTGGCAATTGTATACTTCATCCTAGCCATTGCCCAGAAATGGCTCGCACATCGTTAGTTCTTCTCCATCTTGTGCTAACGATCGCCATAGGCTTAGTACCTGGGCAACCCGCTCACTCTAACCCAAGAGCGATCGTATGGTATCGTATGGGTGTGATCGTTTGTGATCGATAACAGTTTACATGTAATTGTTGTTTGGGAAGATTTAACCATCGCTAGAACTGAATTGAGAAAGGTGAAGTAGAAATTATTAAAATCTTATTCTTTTCTCGGCGACCTGCCACTCTTCGGGATTAGATAGAAATGATGTGTACAATTAATTCGTCTTATCTTCTCTCTCTCTAAGGGTTGACTATAATAACCCAACATATAAACTTATCTTATCTCTCTTCGTTCCTCTGATCATCATCATGTTTATCTAACTTATCATTAATTACACACTTCTAATAAATTGTAACTTAGTCAATAAAAAAAGCAAGTTGGTGTGTTTCACATCATACTCTCAATTATCTCTAATACCGAAGAGTGGCAGGTTGCTTTTTGAATTATGTTTTATTGGACCTTGTTGTTTTTTGTAGATCTATCAACTGAGGGAACTCTATTTAATTAAGGGGTTTTCAGACCATGCTCAGTAGTGAGAAGAATAATTTCCCTTTTTCAAAGCGAAACAATCAGCCGCCATCTTACCTGTAATGCTCGTTAGACCCGCGGTCAACGGTACCTCCGTCAGCATGTTACCTTCCTTGCCCGCCTCAAGCAGCAGCACACTCCAGTCTCGCATTTCCGACAGTCGGTTCGCCATGACGGACCCACCCGACCCAGCACCGATGATGATGAAATCGTACTCCTTCCGAAATACGGTCGTGTCCGGTACGCGGGGTGTTCCATTGTTGAACAGAACGCTCGTTTCGTCGAACAGCGTTTGAAAGAAGGTGTTGTCCATGGCCTGCCCACAGCGCGATGTGACAGCAAGGGCCAGCAGCAGGAACACCATCATCGAGGTGACTGTAGGTGACTGTAGAGCAAAGCGAGAGCCAGCGATGAAGTTTTAACTTTCGATTATCAACTAATCACTAGATATTTTAGAAAAACCGTTAGAACCACCACTAAAACAGTCAGAAGATGGCGTCATCTGCTAAAATGTTAAAATGCTTAAAACGATGTAAATCACGGAAACCGGTGACAAGCTCACATTGACCGTCAGAATCCGTAATGAAGCGAAGATGGGGGTGCACCGAGGAACCGTAAACAAAACCTCCCCAAACACTCTGGTGCATCTTAGATTGACGGCAAAAATTTACATCCTAACGATGGTTAAACATTTACGGCGTGTCGCTGCACGCCCCAATATGTCGACCTTACGCTTGACCACCAATTTTAGGGCATTAATATTAAAACCCATTAACCATCTATCAATCGTCCTTGTGGGACCTGCACGCGAACACCATCCTACTATGCTACGACGCGACTTACTCATCGGCCACCCTTCTTCGGCAAGCAGATATCAAGGCGAACTGCCCCAAAAAATGGCCCTTCGCCGCCGCCGTCACGTACCGCGTGTAGGCTTGAAGAAGATTAGCACAAACCCCACCCACCTCTACCCAGGGCACAAACCGTTAGAGTTGCAGTGACCTTAAGCGCTTTCCGGTGAGTGTGATCTGTATTCACGGGACAGGATAAAAATACACAAACACACAGCCTAAGGCATCTTCCATGTGGATGCTAATTTTTAGTCGATACCCCATAAAATAAGATTGTGCTTTTGACCTGGTTAAGGCCTCTTAAAAGAAAAAATGGACACAACGACATTTCACAATATTGCCAGCAAAACAATGTCCGATTTAGGTGTCTTTTGCTCCAGAAAATTGCAATATAGTGATTTTTAAAAGTAAAAACTGCATGAAAAGTTGTTTTTATCTAAAAGAAATTGATAAAAAATTAATTTATGTATCGAAATTCAACTACATTCTTCACGATCACCAGCTGTTTCAAAGAGCAGAAAGAAGAAAGGAAAAGAGAGAAAGAGAATACACGCTTCTTTTCTCTCACGAAAGTGCAAGTGAGAGTATAAAGAAGGTCGGATCTCTCGCTCTATCAGAATTATCCATCGCTAGAAGTAAAACCGGCTGCAAGTCTCTCACACGTCACGATCTGGATTTCGAATCCCAACTCATGTCTAACTTTTTTTTCCTACCCAGCTTCAAATCCAAAGCAAGTCAGACCAAAAATTTAAATTCGTGAATAATTTCTCACCACTTTCATCCCAAAAATCCCAAAATCGATCAAGATATTCGCTACCAGGTCATCGCAACCAATCCACCTTGAACCTTGAATATTTTATAATAGATTCGCATAGCGGTTAATGGCTATTATCAAACATGCTCTTCTCGCTTCGTTGCGGACGCGCTTGTTATATAAACATCTTTTATTTTTATTTTCGAAACTTATTTTGACACAAATAAAACGAAAGTGCTGGACGAACGGTTTTTCAGGCCCAATGTCGTCACCGATGAATAATTTATACGATTTAATATTAACACTTTTCTGTTTACAATGACGGAATTGGTATATTAGTAGAAACAATTTTCCAATTAGAAGATTTTATTGCCTTTTAGGCAGTGTGTAGGCGATGATTTTTTAATTGATCGGTTATCGGGTCTAAGTTTGCTTGTGGACGCTAATTGAATTTACCAACACACATCGAGGAACGGTTACCACCTCTACCACCCGGGTCAAAACCCCGTATAGCCGTGTGTAATTCCCATCCCCCTTCTCACCTCTCAGACAGGGGTGAAGGAAATGAATCATTGCTAGCCAGTTTGACAGCGCTCCGGCCTTGACCGTCACACCGTTACCGGCGTTACGCCTCAAGATGACGAGGCAGTTCTCACTGCAAGTGAATGGTGCGAATTTTTTCTGAGCTGCATTTTTTGGCAAGTGTCGGAACGATTCGGTATCGATTGAATTATTGAAGCCTATTAGAACTGTCTTGTTTGTTTGTCTTGAAACACCACCAATAATTTCCCCCAATTGAACGTCCTTTTTGACTTCACTGGGCAGACAGACCCGATTTGCATAAGCTCAGCTCTAATAACGGATCAGAATAAATGGGGGGTTTTGCGTCACACGCCGCTAATAACCCGCTACCAATCCGTTGTCTTTACCTCCCCCCCTGCAAAGGACATACCCACCCCAGAGGGTATGACTTTCGCGCATTAAGATGTCGCCATAATCATCATAATGCCTGTCACCTCTCCGTCACCGGGCTTACACTCTCACGCTCGTACGCTCGTACGCATAAATTATACAGACCAACACAGGCACCCGGTGGTACAGAGGCTCCCAACGAATGTCCTCCCCATAGCAGCCTAATTATCTGTGCTAGATCGGTGAACGAAATTATTATCCACGTCAGTTTCAGGGCAGGTAGGTTTCCTT